>NW_027142376.1:2506047-2763518 GCF_026170545.1 Melanerpes formicivorus | reverse complement strand
ATGTAGAGAGCAATAAGGTCACCCCTGAGTCTCCTCCTCTCCAGGCTAAGCAGCCACAGCTCCCTCAGTCTCTCCTCATAGGGCTGGTGTTCCAAACCCCTCACCAACTTCATTGCCCTTCTCTGGACTTGTTCCAGCAAGTCAACATCCTTCCTAAACTGAGGGGCCCAGAACTGGACACAGTACTCAAGGTGCGGCCTAAAAAGTGCAGTGTACAGCGGCAGAATGACCTCCCTGCTCCTGCTGGCCATACTGTTCCTGATGCAGGCCAGGATGCCATTGGCCCTCTTGGCTGCCTGGGCACACTGCAGGCTCATGTTCAGCCTACCATCGACCAGTATCCCCAGGTCCCCTCTCTACCTGGCCGCTCTCCAGCCACTCTGACTCCAGCCTGTAGCACTGCATGGGGTTGTTGTGGCCAATGTGCAGAACCTGGCACTTGGATGTGTTAAATCTCATGCCATTGGATTCTGCCCATCTGTCCAGCCTGTTTGAAGTCCCTCTGCAGAGCCAGTTTCTAGTCAGTATCTCAATTTTCATCTTTGATTTAAATGTAAAGATAGAAAAGCTGAGAGAGGAGTGTTCTTTTGCTTTTAAATTTAAATGAAACTTCAGCTTATTGCAAGTTACTGAACATGACTGCAAAATGCTTTAGGGTTTTTTTAATGTATGCCCAAATAGTGTGCTGACCTTGAATATCAATCTGCTGTTGGAATGATAGATGTGTTATTAGTTTCAGAAAGTATCTTCCCAATATTATAAAACAATGTATTCCTGCAGAGCATCCTTGTTGGCATTAGTCTCCTAGAAGAAATTAATTAATCAGACACTGTGATGATTTGCTAGATGAAGTAATTCACAAAGAAATTATTGTCCAAAGAGATAAGTCAAAAATCTACAAGCCTCAACAAGGTCCTACAGGTTCTAGTAAAGGAGATACCATCAGAGAATAAAATTCCTCAACTTTGTCTTGCTGTGGCAGGGCTTTTGTCTACATTCCACAATATGTAAATTAGGTCCAAAGCACATATCTGATTATTGCTGCATGTTTAAGCCATTGTCCAGGTTTGGTTTCAGTGGTTGGCTGGAAGAATTTATATGTCTTTGTATGGGGTAATTCCTATGTCTGGGGTCTACCTTCTTAGCTGGCCCTAAGTGCCACAGCTCTGCTGAGGCTAAGGTTCCTTCTCCTTCCTTTGCAAATCTTTACTTGAGGAGCAGCAGTGAAGTTTCTGGGTTTCTAGTGGGAAAAAAATGGATTTTTCTAGACAAGGCTTAGAAATGGATTTGTAGCCTTCTCTATAAACCCATGGTTTGCTCATCCAGAACTATCACCTCAGGGCATATAATTAGACTTTTGCAACTCAGATGCAGCACTAAGACGCTGTTAAGCATAAAGAGAGAAGCCATGTTGCATTTCACAGTTGTGAACACTTAGAAATGCAAACTCAAACACGTCCCCCCACCCCCAGTAAATCCAGTTCCTTATAAGGAACAGTAAAGTAAGATAATAAACATTTGTCTGCTTCTAGCTGTAGATTAGCAAATCACCTTCAAAATGAAATTAATTTTTTTGGTTGTTAGCTAGGAAACTTGAGCACTACAAAACTGCCGAGCAGAAGTTTTCTATTCAGCTTATGATATTTCAAGGGAAATGTGGCTTAACTAATTTTGGGGGTTGCAGAAGAAAATATTTTCTTCTCAGCCATGTCAAATGCATATTCCTGAAGCCAGTAGCCACTTCAAACTTGTGGAGAATCATAGACTGGTTTGGAAGGGACCTTAAAGATCATCTAGTTCCAACTTCCCTGCCACGGGCAGGCACACCTTCCACTAGACCTGTGAAAAATAATTCACGCCGGGGGGGGAGGTTATTAGTTTTAAGGCTGTGGGCAAAGTGGATTTGGGGGAGGGGGTTTGAGTAATTCTAAGTAGAATTATGAATCTTCAGTCTTTGTTTTACAAGACCAATGTTTTTTATAAACTATTAGAGTGTTTTAGTAATTTAGTAGCTTGTTTTCTAGGGTGCTGATGAGGGGAAAAAGGATTAGGGCGGTTGTGAAGCAGGCAATGGAGGATAATTGGCCGATGGTGATGAAGGGATGTTCTACTGGTTCGCTGCCGACTCAGATAAGAATGAAGAGATTGGAAACTAGGGTTCAGAATAGGAATTGGGAGAGGGGCCGGAAGGCCATTGTGCACTGTTTGGACATGTGTAGAAATTGAGGTAGGAAGAGAACTAGGATGGAGGTAGCTAAGGCTAGCACAAATCCTAGTTTGTTAAGGATTGAGTGTAAAATGACATAAGCAAATAGGAAATATCATTCTGGTTTGATGTGAGGTGGTGTGACCAGGGGGTTTGGTGGTGTGACCAGGGGGTTTGCTGGTGTGAAGTTTTCTGGGTCACCTAGAAGGTTGGGTGACAATAGGGCAAGGCTTGTTAAAGGCAGGGGCATGAATACAAATCCTAGGACACCTTTTAGGGAGAAGAATAGGTGGAATGGGATTTTATCACAGTTTGATATGATTCTGAGGGGATTATTTGAGCCTGACTCATAGAGGAAGGTGAGGTGAATTATGGTGAGGCCTGTGATTGCAATAGCATAGAATAGAATAGAATAGAATAGAATAGAATAGAATAGAATAGAATAGAATAGAATAGAATAGAATAAACCAGGTTGGAAGAGACCTTCAAGATCTTTGCATCCAACCCATCATCCAACACCATCTAATCATAATAGTATCATAGTATCAGTCAGGGTTGGAAGGGACCACAAGGATCGTCTAGTTCCAACCCCCCTGCCATGGGCAGGGACACCCCACACTAGATCAGGCTGGCCAGAGCCTCATCCAGCCTGCTCTTAAACACCTCCAGGGACAAGGCCTCAACCACCTCCCTGGACAACCCATTCCAGGGCTTCACCACTCTCATGGTGAAGAGCTTCCTCCTCATGTCCAGTCTGAATGAACTAAACCATGGCATCAAGCACCCCATCAAGTCTCCTCTTAAACACCTCCAGTGATGGTGACTCCACCACCTCCCCAGGCAGCCCATTCCCATTAGGAACAGGAGGAGACAGTGTAGGGCAAAGAATCGGGTAAGGATGGGATTGTCTACCGGGCTTCGAACACCTCCAGGGGTGGGGCAACCACACCCTCCCTGGGCAACCTGTTCCAGTGTCTCCCCACTCTCATTGTAAAGAATTTCTTCCTAATATCCAGTCAAAATCCAGAACTAGGAGACTGCCACAGTCTTCAGGAGGGACTTCATGCTGTAAGTTTAGTTCTGAAAAGGAACAGTTTTCCTTTCCCACAAAAAAGAAACAGAGGTCTTTTAGTGTGGTCCTCATTCCTACTTGTGTCTCACTCTTATTTAAATGGGAACAAAATTGGACCCTTGCAGCCATTTGTTATATTTTAAATGCATGACAAGCGAAGAGATGAAGCAGATGTACCAGAACAACACATACTAGCCCCTTTTGATAGCCTAGATTTATCTCTTGCCCTGTATTTCTTGAGATTATTCACAGTATGAATTGCTCTACAGGATACCCCTTCTGAGTACACTTAGTTCAAATTAGTCCTCTTGCTGAGTAACATGTGCACATAATAAATCCAGCTGCCAAATGTAAATTTTCTAGGAAATCTGTTGTTTTTCTTCTTTCTATGGAAATGTTCTGGGAATTTTATTTAATTTTTCCCCCAGTCCATTGGATCTTTCAATCCATTGGCCATTGTTTCTGTATAAAATTTCCCTAAGGTTTCACAATGTAGGCTTCAATATCAAGTATTCCACTGCAGAATCATCCTGTATTTTGATTCACTTTGTACTCATTATTACTGCTGAATTTTGCACAATAGATAAAAATAGAAAGGAGAAAGTAATTTTGGATTGGGGGGGTGGGGGGGGAGAGAAGAACACAAAAGAAGAGAGGTTTCAGCACAACATCATGTACCCAAACATGTATTTTTCTCAAAGCTAACCTATGGAATGCTTATACTACAGAAAGGATGACTCCTAAGTACTGCAGTGATTATGTGTCTGCTGTCCAGGAATGGACTCACAGAAACACAGAATAGTGGAGATTAGAATGGATCTCTAAAGATTACCCAGTCCTCTGCTAGAGCAGTCTTGACTAAAGCACAGTACACAGAAATGCATCCAGGTTGGGTTTTGAAAGTACAGAGAAGGAGAATCCACAACCTCTCTGGGCAGCTGGGTCCAGTCTGCTGGCACATTCACAAGAAAGAACGTTTTCCTTATGTTCAGATGGAAGCTCCTGGGTTGCAGTTTGTGCCCACTGCCCGTCTTAGACATCTAAGATCCCCTCTTAGACTTCTCTTCTCCAGGCTAAACAGCCCCAGGTCTCAGCCTTTCTTTATCAGAGAGATACGCCAGTCCCCTCATCATTTTTGTAGTCATTGATTGGACTCTCTCCAGTAGATCCCTGTCTCTTGAGTTCAGAAGCCCAGAACTGGACACAGTACTCCAGATGTCACTTCACTAGGGCAAAGTAGAAAGGGAGGAGAACCTCCATAAACCTGCTGGTCACATTCTTCTTAATGCACCTGAAGGAAACCATTGGCCTTCTTGGCTACAAGAGCACATTTCTGAACTTGTGTTCACACATGACAAGTTTGTTGTCCACCACCATTGCCAGGTCCTTCTCCAGCAGGTCAGCCCCTCACCTGCACTGGTGCAGGGGATTATTCTTCCCCAAGTGCAGGACTCTATACTTGCCCTTGCTGAATTTCATGAGGTTCCCCTTTGCCCAACTCTCCAGCCTGTCCAGATCTTGTTCAATGGCAGCACAGCCTGATGAGGTGTCAGCCACTCCTCTCAGTTTGGTATCATCAGCAAACGTAATGATAGTACACACTGTTCCTTCATCCATCTTATTGATGAAGATCTTGATCAAGGCTGGACCCAGTCCTGGCCCCTGAGGGACACCACTAGCTACAAGCCTCCAAATAGACTGTGCAACTGATGACAACCCTCTGAGCCCTGTCATTCAAACTACCCCACTGTCCACTCATTTAACCCATGCTTCCTAAGCACCTATGAGGATTTTATGGAAGAATGGTGTCATGAATCCATGTTGACTACTCCTCTACATGTCCATAATGAGCTGTTCCATCACCTTTCCAGGGATGGAGGTGAGGCTGACTGGCCTGCAGTTTTCTATGTTCTCCTTCTTGCCCTGTCTGAGGACTGGCATGTCATTGGCTTTCCCCCAGTCCTCAGGCAGCTCTCCTGTTCTATATGACCTTACAAAGATGATGGAGAGTGGCTTGGCAATGATATCTCCCATCTTGCTCAGCACTTGTGGTTGCATCCCATCAGAGCCCATGGATTTGTGGGTGTCCATTATTCAAGGTAATGATTAAGATCCATGATTAAATGATAATATTGTGTGAAATAAATTTGAGAGGAAAATTTTGGAAGTATATCTAATTGTTTGGAATGCCATGTTGGTTTCAGAGCACATGAAAACTGTGGTATGAACCTTTTGTCAGTTGTTCAAATGGAACCTTACAGAACCTGGCTCTGTTGTGGTCACCGTCCTTTATTTAAAGAAGGCAAGAACATTCTTCTGTGCAGGCTTCTAGCAGTTTGATGCATGTTTTATAAAGCTTGCAGATAAGTTTCATATCAGGAGAACTGTGTAAACGGAAGCTGTGCACAGAACTCAGCTTAATTCAGCCTCCAGTTAGGAAGAGAAAAATATGGAGAGAAGATCTTTGGAAGAAGTAGCATTTCAGTCCTTGGTTCCAATACATGTGATTTCTTAGAATTATAAATTCATAGAATGGTTGAGTTTGGAGGAGGCTTTTGAGATCATCAGGTCCAACTGCTTGCCTGGAGCTCACAGTCCCACCACTGCTGCTAAGCCACCACCACTGAACCACATCCCTTAGTGCCACATCCATGTCTCTTTTAAATACCTCCAGGGATGGTGCCTTCTCCACCTTCCTGGGCAGCCTGTTCCAATGTCTGAGAACTCTTTCTGTGAAGAAATTTTTCCTAATATCCAAGCCGAATATCCCCTGGCACAACTTGAGGCCATTTCCTCTTGTCCTGTCACTTGTGGCATGTGAGGAGAACCCCTAACTTGCTCCAACCTCCTTTAAGGTAGTTAAAAAGGGCAATGAGGTCTCCTCCCAAACTCCTCTTCTGAAGACTGAACTGTTCCTCGGAAAACTTGTGTTCAATGGCCACCACCAGCTTAACTGCTCTTCTCTGGATGTGTCCCAGCACCAAAATGTCCTTCTTGAAATGAAGAACCCTCTTATTACGATGTCTCATCACACACAAACAACTGAGTAGGTTCTCAAGCTTTGCCTATACTATCTACAACTTTGCATTTTACCCTGAGAACAGACATTATCTGCGCAGTCTGTAAATTATTTAATAAGAACTATCTAGAATGCAGCATTTTTTACAATAGTGAATTTCTGACACTTGAGCACTCCAGAAATAAGCATATTCTAAGAATTCTTTTTTTTTTTTTTCACTAGCATTAACTCAGTAATGCTACATACCATTTATTCTCCCTGGGAGTTTATTGCATTTCTGTATCTATCCTTCCCGATTAAATATCATCTTGGTTGTCATTGTCTCAGAGGGGAGTTAAAAGCATTTACTCAAATAGGATTTTTAAATGCTTAAATGCTTCATAGTTTCATAGCTCCCCCTTATTTAAAATGTTATCATAGAAGCACAGAGACATAGAATTATTTTGGTTGGAAAAGACCTCTGAGATCATTGAGTTCAACCCTCAACCCAACACCACCATGACCATTAAACCATGTCCCAAAGTTCCATGCCCACACATTCCTTGAACACCTTCAGGGACAGTGACTCCACCACCTCCCTGGGCATCTTGTTCCAAGGCCTGACAATTCTTGGAGGAAAGACACAGTCTCAAGCAGAGGGACCTCGACAGGCTGGACAGATGGGCAGAATCCAACGGCATGAGATTTAACACATCCAAGTGCCAGGTTCTGCACATTGGCCACAACAACCCCATGCAGTGCTACAGGCTGGGGTCAGAGTGGCTGGAGAGCAGCCAGGCAGAGAGGGACCTGGGGGTACTGGTCGATGGTAGGCTGAACATGAGCCTGCAGTGTGCCCAGGCAGCCAAGAGGGCCAATGGCATCCTGGCCTGCATCAAGAACAGTGTGGCCAGCAGGAGCAGGGAAGTCATTCTGCCCCTGTATACTTCACTGGTTAGGCCACACCTCGAGTACTGTGTCCAGTTCTGGGCCCCTCAGTTTAGGAAGGATGTTGACTTGCTGGAACGAGTCCAGAGAAGAGCAACAAAGTTGGTGAGGGGTTTGGGACACAAGCTCTATGAGGAAAGAGACTGAGGGAGCTGGGGTTGCTCAGCCTGGAGACGAGGAGACTCAGGGGTGACCTTATCACTCTCTACAACTACCTGAAGGGAGGTTGTAGACAGGCGGATGATGGTCTCTTCTCCCAGGCACCCAGTACCAGAACAAGAGGACACAGTCTCAGGCTGCGCCAGGGGAGGTTCAGGTTGGATGTTAGGATGAGGTTCTATACAGAGAGTGATTGTGCTATGGAATGGGCTGCCCGGGGAGGTGGTGGAGTCACCGTCATTGAAGGTGTTCAGGAGCAGACTTGATGGGGTACTTGGTGCCATGGATTAGCTGTTTGGGTGGGTTGGATTGGTTGATGGGTTGGACATGATGATCTTGAAGGTCTCTTCCAACCTGGTTTGGTTTATCCTAATAAAGGTTTATTCTAATAAAGCTGCACCAGGGGAGGTTAAGGCTGAATGCTAGGAACAAGTTCTTCCCAAAAAGAGTGATTAGCCATTGGATGTGCTGCCCAGGGAGGTGGTGGAGTCACCATCACTAGGCATATTTAGGAACTGACTGGATGGGGGCACTTAGTGCCATTGTTTAGTTGATTAGATGGTGTTGGATGATAGGTTGGACTCAATGATCTCAAAGGTCTTTTCCAACCTGGTTAATTCTATTCTATCCTATCCTATCCTATCCTATCCTATCCTATCCTATCCTATCCTATCCTATCCTATCCTATCCTATCCTATCCTATCCTATCCTATTCTCATAATATCCAACCTGAAGCTTCATTTAGCACAGTTTCAGGCCATTTCCTCTCATTCAATCAAAATGTTGGTCTATGTCGGTTCCCCACCAAGCATCTTGGTGGCCTATGAGCAAAATCATAACTTTTTTTCTTTGGTAACTTTTTCTCTATAGTTTTGGCTCTAAAGCTGCCAAAGCTTGGAACTAGAATAACATGAAAAGTTTGGTGTTGAGAAATAGTATTACCTAATGCAAACCCTAATAGTGCTAAGGAAATTTTAATGGCAAGGGTGAGGATGCAGCCGTATTCTGAAACGTTCCAAAGGCAGGTCTGAGGAGCCCTTGAGCAACCTAGTCTAAAGGAAGGTGTCCCTGTCCATGGCATGGAGGTTGGAACTAGATGATCATCAAAGTCCCTTCCAACATAAACCATTCTGTGATTGCAAGGCTAATAACTGGAATGTCAATAAAGGGATTACTTAAGAACAGTGGCTTCAAGTACACCTTCATACCATGTAAAAAGTACAAAAAAAAAACCAAAACCAAAACTCTACAATTAGAAGGGAAAAAAGAAAAAAAGAAGATTTGTTCTAAAATTTATTATTTTGCAAACAAGATACCCACAATTAAGACACCTGTTATTAATACAGGATTAATTTTTCTCAGATTTTGCTGTATTGTGTTGGGGGTTTTTTGGTGTGTGCTTGTTTTTTGTTTGATTTTGGATTTGGTTTGGTTTGGTTTTGGTTTGGTTTGGTTTGGTTTTCTGACTATTTTGCCTCTGTTGTGGCATACATCTTGTCTGAAAAAAAGAATTCAAGAGTTCCCAAAGCTTCAGATCTAGACATGGCACCTATAAATTGCCACTGAAGAAAAATATGGTCACCCAATACTTCTGAGATACCAGAGGGCAAACTTGAGCAATGCTAACATCTTCTGTGTTTTTTCCACCCTTTGCTTCCTGATGTGAGAATAGTAGAACCATTGAATCATTTGCATTGGAAAAGATCCTTATGAGCATTGAGTCCAGCTACAAACCCAACACTATCAAATTCATGACTAAACCAAGTCTCTGAGTGCAGCACACATCTACAGAACTTTACACTCCCTCCAGGGATGGTGATTCTAAGCCTGTTGCAGGTCTTGACTACCAACCCCAGTCCTCTCAGCCTCTCCTCACCAGACCTGTCCTCCAGACCCTTTACCATCTTCGTTGCACTTCTCTGGACACACTCCAGCACATGGATGTCTTTCTTGCAGTGAGGGCCCCAAAAATGAACTCAGGACTGGAGGTGTGGCTTCACCAGTGTTGAGTACAAGGGGACAGTCACGTCCCTCCTACTGCTGACCACACTGTTCCTGACACAGACCAGGATGCTGTTGGCCTTCTTGGCTACCTGAACATGCTGCTGGCTCATGTTCATGCCTGCCAGCACCCCCAAATCCTTTTCTGTATATTCAACTCTTACAGGAAATTTAGGGGGAAATCTTGTCATAAATTATCAAGAAAATAGGTAGAATCCTTAAAAAATAAAACAAATCAAATTCTGAAATTATGAACTTTTAAAGGAATGCTTGTCCCAGGCAATGGAACAAAACACAGTGTCCACTTCATGGAGTTTTCCAGTTGGCTTTTCCACTGGAAAAGATAAAATTTCACAGCAGAGAATCAGATATGTATTTTAAGAAGGGGACGTGTGTGGAAAAATGTGTGCCTTTCCTGTAAAGAGGATAGCGTGTCCTTGTTAATTGTATTTCATACACTTATAAAGAGAACTTACAACAAGAACGTGTATTTAATTTTTAGAAGGATGACTAGATTATGCTTTGCAAGTATACCACAGTCACTACCTGCTTGTCTTCAACTAAAAGACTCCCACTTGTATTGGAGTGCGGAAGCTGTCCCGCACAAAAGGACCTGGGGGTGCCAGGTGACAGCTGTCTGAACATGACCTAGTGGTGTGCTCAAGTGGCCAAGAAGGCCAACAAAATTCTGGAGTGGAACAGTGATAGTGTGACCAGCAGAAACAGGGAACTATCCACAACTACCTGAAAGGACGTTGTAGCCAGGTGGGGGCTGGTCTCTTCTCCCATGCAACCACCAACAGAACAAGAGGACACAGTCTCAAGCTGCACCAAGGGAGGTTTAGGCTGGATGTTAGGAAGAAGTTCTTCACAGAAAGAGTGACTGGCCTTTGGAATGGGCTGTCCAGGGAAGTGGTGGAGTCACCATCACTGGAGGTGTTTAGGAAGAGACCAGATGAGGTGCTTGATGTCATGGTTCAGTTGATTAGATAGCGTTGCATGATAGGTTGGACTCGATGATCTCAAAGATCTTTTCCAACCTGGTTAATTCTATTCTATTCTATTCTATTCTATTCTATTCTATTCTATTCTATTCTATTCTATTCTATTCTATTCTATTCTATTCTATTCTATTCTATTCTATCCTATCCTATCCTATCCTATCCTATCCTATCCTATTCTAAAACTGACCATCCCTGTACTCAGTACTAATGAGATTGCACCTTGAATGCTGTGGTCAGTTTAGGACAGTATGACCAAAGAGGTGGTGGAGTCACCAGCCCTGGAGGTGTTCAGTAAGTGTTTAGATGTGGCACTTCAGGATATAGTTTAGTAGTCATGGTAGTTGGGTTATAGTAGGACTTGATGTTCTTAAAGGTCTTTTCCAACATTAATGATTCTATAATTCTATGACTGAGGTGCTGGAAGACATCCAGAGAAGGGCAAAGCAGCTGTTGATGGGTCTAGAGAAGGTCTGGTGAGGAGCAGCTGGAAGAACTGGGGTGGTTTAATCTAGAGAAGAGTGGTGGTCTCCAGACACACTAACAGGCTGGTGTGAAGGCTGAAAGGTGCTTCTAGCAGCTCCCTATGAATTAGCTAACACATTTTAGATATTTTTATATTAGGAAAACTGCTTTACTAATGTCCTTCCAAATAAGAACTGAGAAAATACATTGGAATTTCAGGCACATAGCTGCATTTTTCTCAGACAGTTGTCTTTTATTCATTACAGATAACATGCTACATACAAAGAATTGGAATGCCTCCGCTTGCCTGCCTTCTTCTGTTAGATTTATTTGTGTGGTCTCTTTGCTGTTTGCCTCCAGCAACTACCCACCTAGCTATCAATAACACATCTGGTAATCATCGGAACACTTGCATCATTCATTTTCCACTAAAGCAACTGTTACAAATTTATATTGGAAGATGCCCAATGTTTAACTTAAACCAGACATCTGTAGGAAGAAGAGTGCCAAAATGTGTTGTAATTGAATTAACATTTTTACTCACCTAATTCTCAATATGTTTTGACATCCTTTAATTTCTAAGGCGTACTTCTGAATGCCTTTGTAAAGTCTTGATGCATTTGAGATATGATAGCTTGCAGCCAATCATAGCTAAAAGTGCAGGGGGGTTGTATCACGCAACAGTTGTTAGCCATTGGAATGGGCTGCCCAGAGAGGTGGTGGAGTCACCGTCCCTGGAGGTGTTCAAGAGGGGATTGGACGTGGCACTTGGTGCCGTGGTTTAGTAGTCATGAAGTGTTGGGTAACAGGCTGGACTTGATGGTCTTGGAGGTCTTTTCCAACCTTTTTGATTCTATGATTCTATGATTCTATGACATTTTCTCATATTCACTCCTACAAGATTACCTCTTGTCCATGGAACAGCAGTGTGCCCTTGTGGCCAAGAAGACCAATGGTATCCTGGGGTGCATTAAGAAGAGGTCAGCAGGTCAAGGGAGGTGGTTCTCCATGTCTAATTTGTCTTGGCAAGGCCTCTTCTGGAGCATTGTGTCTAGTTGTGGGCTCCCACTTCAAGAGAAACAGGGAACTATTGGAGAGAGTCCAACAGAAGCTACAAAGATGCTGAGGGGACTGGAGCATCTCTGTGAGGAGGAGAGGCTAAGAGCCCTGGGTCAGTTTTATATGGAGAAGACTGAGAGGGGATCTTAATGTTTACAAATATCTGAAGGGTGGGTGCCAAAAAAGAAAGGGCCAGACTCTTCTCACTGGTGTCCTGTGATAGGATGAGGAGCAATGGATACAAACTGGAACCCAGGAGGTTCCAGCTCACCATAAGGAAGATTTTCTTTGCTCTAAGTGTGACAGATCCCTTGAGCAGGGTGCCCAGAAGGGTTGTGGAGTATCCTCTGGAGGCTTTTAAGACCTGTCTGCATGAGTCCAAGTGCTGGGTGCCGCACTTTGGCCACAGCAACCCCATGCAGAGCTACAGGCTGGGGTCAGAGTGGCTGGAGAGCTGCCAAACGGAGAGGGACCTGGGGGTGCTGATCGACAGCCACCTAAACATGAGCCAGAAGTGTGCCCAGGTAGCCAAGAAGGCCAATGGCATCCTGGCCTG
This sequence comes from Melanerpes formicivorus, assembly GCF_026170545.1. Taxonomy (NCBI): domain Eukaryota; kingdom Metazoa; phylum Chordata; class Aves; order Piciformes; family Picidae; genus Melanerpes; species Melanerpes formicivorus. The sequence continues at coordinate 2,751,053 of NW_027142376.1, read as the reverse complement.
TATTAGGAATAGTGTGGCCAGCAGGAGCAGGGAGGTCATTGTGCCCCTGTACTCTGCATTGGTTAGGCCGCACCTTGAGTACTTTGTCCAGTTCTGGGCCCCTCAGTTTAAGAAGGACATCGAGACACTTGAACATGTCCAGAGAAGGGCAAAAAGGCTGGTGAGAGGCCTTCAGCACAAGCCCTGTGAGAAGAGGCTGAGGGAGCTGGGATTGTTTAGCCTGGAGAAGAGGAGGCTCAGGGGTGACCACATTGCCCTCTACAAACTACCTGAAAGGTGGTTGTAGCTAGGAAGGGTTGGTCTCTTCTCCCAGGCAACCAGCACCAGAACAAGGGGACACAGTCTCAAGCTGCGCCAGGGGAAGCTTAGGCTCAAGGTGAGGAGAAAGTTCTTCACCGAGAGAGTCATTTGTCATTGGAATGTGCTGCCCAGAGAATTGGTGGAGTCACCATCCCTGGAGGTGTTCAAGAGGAGATTGGATGTGGCACTTGGTGCCATGGTCTAGTCATGGGTCCGTGGTAACAGGTTGGACTCAATGATCCTTGAGGTCCCTTCCAAACTTGGCGATACTGTGATACTGTGATACTATGAGTTCCTCTGTGACCTGCCCTAGGTGATCCTGCTTTAGGAAGTGGGGTGGACTCAATGATCTCTGGTGGTCCCTTCCAATCTCTAATGAACTGTGACACTGTGAAACACCACTATTAGGTTTAAGGGCAGATTCTAACACTTCTGGAAACCAAAACAGAAGTCACACTGACTTCACTGGATCAAAGTGCTCTTTCTAAGCTGTTTGCCACTACTATGTTATAGTTTGAATGCCCATCTTGTTATTACTTGCTGAAAAAGTCAACGTATATTAAAGATGATAAAAAAGAAAGTTAGATGAATGACTTGAAATTGTAGACAAAAAGAGTTGAAATATTTCCATAGACAGGAAATTACTCATTATTTTAAAAAGTCAGAAAATTGTCTGAGCTGCATTCAGGCTGCTTCTGAATCATCAAAATTGTAGCTTCTCAATTAATTACAGAATTACATAATTACAGTATGGTAAAGATTGGAAATAACCTGCAGGGATCACCTAGCCCAACTGTTCTGTTAGAGCAGGTCACAACTCAATACTAAACCATGTCCATCAGCACCACATTTCTGCCTCTTGGAAACACCTCCAGGGACAGGAATTCAACCATTCCCCGGTGAGTGTGTTCCTTGCTCAAGAACACTTTCAGTCAAGAGTTTTCTTCTCATATCCAACCTAAACCTCCCCTGGTGTAGCTTGAGGTCATTTCCTCTTCTTTCACTTGTTAGAAGAGACCAAAACCCACATCAGTCCAACCTCCTTTCAGGGAGGTGTAGAGAGCCAGAAGGTCTCCCCTCATTCATTCCTTCTCCAGACTAAACAACCCCAGTTCCCATAGCTGCTCCTCACAAGACCTGTTCTCCAGACCAGTTTTGTTGCCCTTCTCTGGAAGTGAGATGATCCAGAGGATAATTGACATTGTGCATGCATGTAGAAGTGCACTAGAACCATAAAAGTCTCCTACAGATTCCTTTATGATGCTTAGATACAGATTTGGTGCTGTGTTTTTATTTCTTTGTTGGGTTTTGGTTTTGTTTTTCAAATGCACTGCAGGATTCTGGTTTTTTTCAGTCCACTGACTGACAAAATCGACATATTAAGTCTCACATTATATTGTAGTAAACTTGACTGAATTGATGCTATGTGTGCATCAGCCCATGCCACTGACTGGAGATTAGGAATTACAAGGAGATCACTTATAGGACACAACTGCAATGCTCTGGTTGTATCATTTATTTAAGGAAGCTTGCTGGTAAGTGGATTCAGATAATGAGGGAAGTTTCTTAGATTTCTCAATCCACAGCTCTCTTTCTAGCCCAGAGCAGAGTGGAAATTGTTTCTCAAAGACATCTCTTCAGTTTCTGTCTTTAGGGTTGTGCTTCAGGTTCTCATTTATCAGATTTGGAGACCGATGGGACATTGTGTACTGTTCTGGACTCCTCAGTGCAGGAAGGACAGGGAACTGCTGGAAAGAGTTCAACAGAAGATGATGAAAGGACTGGAACATCTCTCTTATGAGGAAAAACTGAGAGACCTGGGGCTGTTTAGACTGCATTAGAGAACGCTGAGTGGGGACCTTACCCGTGTCTACAAATATTTGAAGGGTGGCTGTCAGGAGGATGGAGCCAGTGTGTTTTCAGTGATACCCAGTGATAGGACAGGGGGAAATGGATGTAAACTCAACCAGAGGAAATCCCATCTCATGGAATGAATTGGTGGTTTATTTTTTTCCACTATGAGAGTGATGAAGCACTGGAACAGGCTCCCCAGAGAGGTCTTCTTCTCTAGGCATCTTCAAAGCCTGTCTGGATGCATTCCTGTGTGACCTGCACCTTTCTGGAGGTCCCTTCCAAACCCTAGCATCCAAGAAAAAAAAAAAAAGTTGAAAAAATCATGCATGTACTTTGACAACAAAGTTTGACCAAACATACCTATTGGAGCTTAATATTTAGCTAAATGCTAACACTCCTTAGCCATTCCTGGGTAAAGTATGAGGCATGTATGAATCTGTTTGGGATCAGTAGCTCTCACAAAATAATCATGTAATGGCTTGGGTTGAAAGGGACCTCAGAGATCACCTACTCTAACCCCTGATGTGGGCAGGGATCAGTAGCTCTCACAAAATAATCATGTAATGGCTTGGGTTGAAAGGGACCTCAGAGATCACCTACTCTAACCCCTGATGTGGGCAGGGATGCATCTCAGTGAGACTTGGTTGCCCAAGACCTCATTGAATCTGGCCTTAAACATTTCCGTAGAGGTGGCATCCACAACCAACCTGGTCAACCTATTCCAGAGTCTCATCACTCTTGTAATGAAGAGCTTCTTCTTAAGATCCAGTCTAAATCTACTCTCCTTCAGCTCAAAACCATTCCCCGTAGTTCTCGGGGAGGACTTATGAAAGGTTCCTCTCCAGCTTTCCTGTCGGCTCCTAACAGGTATTGGAAGGAAACCAGTAGGTCCCCCGCAGAGTCTCATGGTCCAGGCTAAACAACCCCACCTCCCTCAGCTATCCTCATAGCAGAGGTGCTCAAGCCCATGGATCATCCTTGTGGACCTGCTCTGCACTCGCTCCAACTGTTCTATGTCCTTCTTATGATGGAGACACCAGAACTGGACATAGTATTTGAGATGGGGTCTCACCAGAGCAGAGTGAAGGGGCAGAATCACCTCTCAACCTGCTGTCCACACTCCATGCACCCCAGGATGCAATTTACCTTCTAGGCTGTATGAGCACAAGGGCCATTTTGGTTTGGGAGCCAATCAGACCCAGTGTTCGGGACCGCTCCGCTTGAATTATGAGTTTTCTGCTCAGCTTTTTGGCTTACTTTTGGGGTTTCGTGGGTCGGGAGGACTCCTGGTAGGGGGGGGGTCCAGCAGGATCATACTCTCGTGAGCCTGCACAGGAACATGAGCTTGACATCAGCCGCGGGAGGTTTAAATCCCACCCAGGCTGTGCGTGTGGCGCCATTTTGGTTCGGAAGCCTTTCTGCTGGTTGTGTAAATAAAAGAAAAAAAAAAAACCAAACAAAAAAATCCAAACTTTGAACTATGGTCGTCACTCGGACAAAGGGTAGAAAAACAGCATCTACCCAGACAGACTTGCTTTATCACATGCTGGAGTTGGGCTTCCAGCTGCAGAGAGTGCTTCAGCCTGGCACTTGGAATAGAGAGGGAAGGAGAGAACACCTGCGTCAGGTGTGACCAGGTGAACTTTCTCCTCAGTCTGGTGGCAGAGCTGAAGGATGAAGTGGCCAACCTGAAAGAGGAGGTGTCTAGGCTGAGGTCAATAAGGGAAAGCGAAAGGGAGTTATATTTGTGGGAGAAGGCTCTGCAGATCTCCCCTGCTGAGGGAAAGGTCCCCAGAAATGGGGAGGGATGGATACAGGTCCCTGCCAGGGGTGGCAAGAGAAATCCATCCTGGCACTCTCCTCCTCCGGTGCCCTTGCATAATAAGTATGAAGCCCTGCAGGCCAAGGGCAGTGGGGATGAGAGGACTGAGGAGCAGCCATCCGGAGTGGAGCCTGAGGCCAAGCGGTCCCCACCAACTATAACAACCAGCTCCACAAAGAAAAGGAGAAGGGTTATAGTTGTTGGGGACTCTCTCCTGGGGGGTACTGAGGGACCCATATGTCATCCCGACCCATCCCACAGAGAGGTCTGCTCCCTACCCGGGGCACGGGTTAGGGACATCTCAAGGAGACTCCTTAAATTAATCCACCCCACTGACTATTACCCTCTGCTGGTAATACAGGCTGGGAGTGATGAGATTGACAAGAAGGGCACCAGGGCAATTAAGAAGGAGTTCAGGGCCCTTGGACAATTGATTGATGGGGCAGGAACTCAAGTGGTGTTCTGCTCAGTCCCCTCAGTGGCAGGGGAGTACACCGAGAAGAATGGGAGAACCCACACCATCAACAATTGGCTCGGGGATGGTGCCAGCAGCAGAATTTTGGTTTCTTTGATCATGGGGCAACTTTTACTGCACCCGACCTTCTGGGTCCTGATGGGGTGCATTTATGTAGAAAGGGTAAGAGAGTCCTAGCACAAGAGTTGGCAGGGCTCATTAGGAGGGCTTTAAACTAGGTCGGAAGAGGGTAGGTGAGGAAATCGGTCCCTCTGCAGAGGAAAGAGTAGGACACAAATTAGGGGCAATTGAGAAGTCGGGAGCCCAGCTGAAGTGCCTGTACACCAATGCATGCAGCATGGGCAATAAGCAAGAGAAGCTGGAAGTCCTGGTCCACCAGGGTGACTATGATGTAGTCACTATCTCAGAAACATGGTGGGATAACACGCATGATTGGAGTGCTGCACTGAGGGATTACAGGCTCTTTAGGAGAGACAGGCGAGGGAGAAAAGGAGGCGGAGTGGCTTTGTATATTAGGGAGCTTGAGGTGGAGAAAGAAGGGATTGAGAGCCTGTGGGTTAAAATCTGAGGGCAGCCTAACATGTTATAGACTACCCAACCAGGATGAGGAGGCTGACGAATTATTCTACAAGCAACTGGAGGCTGTCTCAAGGTCATCAGATCTTGTCCTTGTGGGTGACTTCAACCCGCCAGATATCTGCTGGAAAGTTAGTTCAGCAAGAGGTGGCAGTGCAGAAGATTCCTGGAGTGCATGGAGGACTGCTTCCTGATGCAGCTGTTAAGTGAGCCTACCAGGGGACAGGCTCTGCTTGACCTGCTGTTCTCCAATAGAGAAGGGCTGGTGGGAGATGTGATTGTGGGAGGCTGCCTAGGGTGCAGTGACCACGAGACAGTGAAGTTTTCAATGTGCAGGGAGATAGGGAGGACCACCAACAGAACCTCCACCTTGGACTTCCGGAGGGCAAACTTCAGCCTGTTTAAGAAACTTATTTGTAAAATTCCCTGGGTAGCAGCCCTCAAGAACCGAGGGGTCCAGGCTAGGATAGGATAGGATAGGATAGGATAGGATAGGATAGGATAGGATAGGATAGGATAGGATAGGATAGGATAGGATAGGATAAACCAGGTTGGAAAAGACCTTTGAGATCATCAAGTCCAACCTATCATCCAACACCATCTAATCAACTAAACCATGGCACCAAGTGCCCCATCCAGTCTCTTCTTAAACACCTCCAGTGATGGTGACTCCACCACCTCCCTAGGCAGCCCATCCCAATGGCCAATCACTCTTTCTGTGAAGAACTTCTTCCTAACATCCAGCCTAAACCTCCCCTGGTGCAGCTTGAGTCTGTGTCCTCTTGTTCTGGTGCTGGTTGCCTGGGAGAAGAGACCAACCCCCACCTGGCTACTGCATGTCAGTGACTTTCAGCGATTCCTTTGTGTGCTACCAACATAAACTATATTCATTTCAAAGTTCTAGCCTGTACAATTTCGGCAGTGGAGTCACACTGTGAAATCCTTCATGGTATTGTTTTGAAACATGTGAGATGCTTTTAAAATGGACACCACTCCCCTGCCTGCACATGAGATTCCAATCATCTGGAAGCATACTGTGTGAAGAAAGAAATGAAGCAATTGCTTTGGACACAATAGTTATTGTCTGCTGCAAACACAGATAGGCCACTAGTGAGATACCTAGGACCCCAGGCATAGAAAGTTCCTAGAAACATTTGCATCTGAGAATGATAGATGGGTTGGTTGTGGGATGAATTTTGCTAATTGGACAAGAAAGCTGTAGCCTCATGGAAGTATTGTTTCTTGAAGGAAGGAACCCCCACAATGACAGATAGCAGCCCAGCACAGCCTGTGAATCACTGCTTTAGGGCATCCAAACAGACTCAATCATCTCACCCAAATTAATTCCATTCGTTTCACAGACACATGAATGCTGAAGACTTTTGGCCTTTGCTTCACTGCATCCAAATACCAGTAAGATATCACTGCATCCAAATATCAACACACTACATCCAAATATCAACACAAGGACACTGAACTGTTGGAGCAGGTCCAGAGAAGGGGCATGAGGATTATCAAATGGCTGGAGCACCTCCTGTATGGGGACAGGCTGAGAGAACTGGGGCTATGCAGCCTGGAGAAGAGAAGGCTCCACAGACACCTTGAAGCAGCCTTCCAGTACACAAAGGGTGCTACAGGAAAGTTGCAGAGGGACTTTTTACAAGAGCCTGTAGTAACTGACAAGCAACAGGACTACTAGAAATGATTACAAGGTGCACCAGGGGATGTTCATGATGGATATTAGGAAATAATTCTTTGCCGAAAGGATTATCAAACATTGGAATGATCTGCCCAGAGCAGTGGTGGAGTTAACATCCATGGGGGTATTCGAGTAGAGAGCTTAGGGACATGGTTTACTGTTGACTCTTCAGTGCTGTGTCATGAGTTGGACTGGATGACTTTTGAGATCTCTTCCAAACGAATATATTCTGTGACTCTGTGATCCTGTAATAAGATAAGAGGGGACAGCTTTAAGGTTGACAATGGTAGGTTTAGACTGGATATTAGGAAGAAAACCTTTACAGTGAGGGTGGTGAGACACTGGAACAAGTTGCCCAGGAAGGTCATGTATGCCCCCTCCCTGGATGTGTTCAGGGCCAGACTGAAGGAGTCCTTGAGCGACCTGGTCTAGTGGAAGGTGTTCCAGCCCATGGTAATGGGGCTGGAACTGCCTGATTGTGACCGTTTGAGGCTGTCCCCTTAAGAAAGGAACATTGTGGTCGGATGTATGCAAACAAAAGACAGATCTAAACTAATTTCATTGGTAGATTGGGGGGAAGCACCCTTTGAACTGGGAGTACAGCAGTTTTCTGGTCAGTCTGTCTTCCCCTCCTTTGGTGGCTTGCAGCTCACAGTTTTCTGGGCTTTCAGCCAGGCTTGACCTTGAAACTGATAAATTGCAAGGCCTGTATTAACTGCTTTCCAATTAACAACTGCTTCTTCTTTTCCTCTCTTTCTAACCCTCTCTGGGGAAAGGGGGAGAGAAGGGGGAGCAGGGGTGGGGAACCCCCCTCAGCAGAGGAGGGAACCCTCATTTCTGTGTGACTTTGTTGTATATTCCTGTATATATTGTAAATACTGTAAATTCTGTACATAAACCTGCATTTTTTCCTAAACTGCTTTGTACATATACAGCACCCACTCCTTTGCTAATCCGGCTGTGAGTTGTTTTTTTTTTCCTTCACTTTATGGGGCGAGGAGAAGGCCCGGCCTTTCCCTTCCAACCCTCAAAATTCTTTTTCTTGGCTTACCCAATGTGCGTTGAGAGAAGAAGATATCCAGGCCGTGTTTTGCTATTAAAACTAGATCAAAGAGAAAACGCCGTGGCTCTGGGTCAGCCCCAGAGACATCTAGTGATGAGGAGAGGAGTGTGGAGAATCTGTGTCAGTTAAAAAGAGGGCTAAAAAGTTAATTGGTAAAGCAGCCCTGAACGACTTTGCCGCTGATTCTGGCAAGCTGCCAAGGGCGGCGGCAGGTATCAACATGGTGTCTCCTCCTTCTCCTCCTCCTTCTTGTCCGTTGGCCGTTAACAGAGCAATGTCATTTCTGCCCACTCTCTCGGTGGGACCGGAAGTCACTGCCCCAGCTGCTGATTTATCTCAGGACCTGTCAGCTTCTATTAAGGTGGCTGTAAATTCAAACACAGCTCTAGTTAAGGTGGCTGTTTTAAAGACTAGAAGTGGAAAGATCAAAGCTGATGGAGAAGAAGAGCAGGAGACTGATCCTGGTGAGGGGCCCTCTACTCTAAGAAATCCTGCTGAGGAGGAAGAGAAGATTTGTTTTAAAGATCTAGCTGACCTAGTGAGAGCAAAGCAGGATAGAGATGCAGCTAGGAAAGGAGCTGGCAAAGGTGGTTCTTAGCTTAAAGAGATCCTTGAGAAAATGGCAGGAGGATTATTAGGGCAACAAGTTGAGGGGGAGGAGCAAGAAAAAGATGACATAACTGAGTCTCCAAGGGAGGAGCTAAGAAATGTCCGTAAAGATTACACCAGAGCAGATAAGGAGCCAGTTCTAGCTTGGCTTAGTAGGTGTTATGATAGAGGTGCTCCAGCTCTAACAGTTGGAGACAAGTCAGCAGCTCAGTTAGGAACTCTCTCAAGGGTTCTCGGTAAGGTTAATCTGTGGATACACCTTTTAATGGTGGTTGCCCTGAGATACCCTTCCCGAGATGATCTTCCATGGAATCCTAAACCCTGGACTACCATAGATGAGGGAATTAAGCGCTTGAGAGAATTTGCGGTTAGAGAGATACTCTATGGTGAACATGAAACTCTGAATCCTGATGACATTCCTGTGGGTATTGGTCTTGCTAAAAAGCTCATCAAGCTTTCTCCTTCTAATTATGCAAACATTCTGGCAAGCAGAATTGTGTCAAGAAATTATGGTGGAGCTTCTCCTACGGTTGGCCAATTCAGTGATCAAATGAGACAATTGGAGGATAGCATGACACGTGTTTCTTTGGTTTCAGCCATTGAAACTCTGTCTGGAAAAAATGAGAATTGCATGAGAGAGTTAAAGGATGAATTTAAAAATTCCATATCCCAATTGGCACAAAGGGATAATCTCAATTCTTCTTCCAGATGGATACAAGTTTCATCTGTGAGGAATACACGTCCTCCAAGGAGGTCATTCCAAAACAGATCAAAACAGACCACCAAGGCAGTCACGTAGAACTATTTGGATAACTCTGCGTGATCAGTTTGGTGAGAACATGAACAGGTGGGATGGCCAACCAACTTCTAATCTTTTCAGGAGACTGAGAGAACTGCAAAGTGGCAGAATCCGAGGTAGCAATACCAGAAGGGTAGCTGTTACTTCCACAGTTCCCCAAAGCAACTCTAGTAGCTTCAACAGTGGCTCCAGTTATAACATGCAAAGTTATAACACTGCATACTGAGCGCAATGCACATGTGGGCATGTTCCCCATAACTAGGGGTGCCCTGCCTCCTGCCAGGGGGAGGGGAGGGATAACAGATAATAGAATCTATTGGGATGTGTACATCCAGTGGCCTGGCACTTCACAATTTCGGAAGTACAGGGCCTTGGTTGACACAGGAGCTCAGTGCACCATAATGCCATCAAATTATCAGGGATCAGAATCTATAACTATTTTGGGAGTCACTGGTGGATCTCAAGAGTTAAGTAAGGTGGAAGTTAATATAAGTGTAACTGGTAAACAATGGAAGAAGCATACAATTGTGACCGGACCTGATGCACCTTGTATTTTGGGAATTGATTTTCTGAGAGAAGGGTGTTTCAAAGACCCCAGAGGTTATAAATGGGCTTTTGGAGTAGCTTCTATAGAAATTGATGGACAAAAATTAAAGCTGTCTGCTAGACCTGAGCTTTCTGATGAATCTGCAGTTGTGAGACGACATAAGATACAGGACATTAAATTGCCGGTTGCTTCTCAGACTGTGCATCACAGACAATACAGAACCAACTGTGACTCTTTGTTGCCCATTCAGAATCTGATTCGTCAGTTGGAGAGTCAGAAAGTCATCAGCAAAACTCATTCGCCTTTCAACAGTCCAGTGTAGCCTGTGCGGAAGCAGAATGGAGACTGGCATATGGCGGTTGACTACCTAGCCCTGAATGAAGTGACACCACCTATGAGTGCAGCAGTACCAAACATGATGGAACTCCAGTATGAGCTGGAATCCAAAGAGGCCAAATGGTATGCTACCACAGACATTGCTTATGCATTTTTCTCTATTCCCATAGCAGAGGAATGCAGACCTCAGTTTCCTTTCACCTGGAGAGGAATCCAGTACACTTTCAACAGATTGCCAATGGGCTGGATCCACAGCTCAAGCATCTGTCATGCAGTAATCCACGATGCTCTGGAGAAAGGCGGTGCTCCAGAACACATCCAGTTCATCGATGATATCATCGTCTGGGGTAAAACTGCTGAAGAAGTCTTCGAGAAAGGTAACAAAATCATTGACATTCTTCTGAATGCAGGCTTTGCCATTAAGCGAGACAAGGTGAAAGGACCTACCACAGAGATTCAGTTTCTGGGAGTGCGGTGGCAGGATGGATGCTGACACATTCCAGTGGATGTGGTAAATAGAGTCTCTACCATGGCAAATCCCACAAACAAGCAAGAGACCTTACATTTCTTGGGGATAGTGAGATTTTGGAGACTGCACATTCCTGGATACAGTCAGATTGTGAAACCTCTGTATGATGTGACTCGAAAGAGAAAGAATTTCTACGGGGGACCTGAACAACAAGCAGCCTTTGACCAGATAAAGCAAGAGGTGATTCAAGCAATGGGTCTGGGACCTGTCCGAGATGGTCCAGACATTAGGAACATTTTGTACATGGCTGCAAGTGACAATGGTCCAACCTGGTGTTTGTGGCAAAAAGCTCCAGGTGAGACACATGGATGACCTCTTGGTTTCTGGAGTTGAGGTTACAGAGGTTCAGAGGCTAATTATAATCCAACAGAGAAGGAAATTCTAGCTGCCTATGAAGGAGTAAAAGCATCTTCTGAAGTAACTGGAACTGAATCACAACTTCTCTTGGCTCCCAGATTACCAGTTTTGAATTGGATGTTCAGAGGCAAAGGCTCCACACCACATCATGCCACAGACTCAGCATGGTCTAAGTGGATGGCTCTGATAACACAGAGAGCTCGAATGAGAAATCTTGAAAGACCTGGTCTGGTGGGGGTGATCTCAAGTTGGCCTGAACGTACCAACTGTGCTAAACCTCCAAAGCAGAAAGTAACTCGTGCTGAGGAAGCTCCTCCTTACAATGATCTTTCTGATGATGAAAAGAAATATGCTTTGTTCACAGACGGTTCCTGTCGTCTTGTTGGAAACAAGCGAAGGTGGAAATCTGCAGTGTGGAGTCCAACACACCGAGTTGCAGAGGCGAAGGATGGAGAAGGAGAATCCAGACAGTTCACAGAGGTAAAAGCTGTCCAGCTAGCTCTCGACGTGGCTGAACGTGAGAGATGGCCAAAGCTTTATCTCTACACCGACTCATGGATGGTAGCCAATGCTCTATGGGGTTGGCTAAAGAACTGGAAGAGGAGTGGTTGGCAGAGGAAAGGAAAACCCATTTGGGCAGCAGACCTGTGGCAGGACATTGCTGATCGAATCGAGAGAATTCCAGTGAAAGTGAGACACATTGATGCTCACATTCCTAAGAGCAAAGCTACTGAGGAACAGCAGCACAACCATCAGGCAGATCTAGCTGCAAGAGTTTCTCAAGTAGACGTGAACTCTTGATCTCGACTGGAAACACCGAGGTGAGATATTCTTAGCTCGGTGGGGTCATGATTTATCAGGACATCAAGGCAGAGATGCAACATACCAATGGGCTCGTGACAGATCTATACATTTCCATGGATGCTATCACGCAAGTCATCCATGACTGTGACATTTGTGCTGCTATTAAGCAGGCAAAATGACTTAAGCCCTTGTGGTATGGTGTCAGATGGTCCAAGTACAAGTATGGTGAAGCTTGGCAGATTGACTACATCGCTCTACCACGTTCTCGTTCTGGTAAGCAATACGTGCTTGCTATGGTAGAGGCAAACACAGGATGGTTGGAAACTTATCCAGTTCCACATGCAACTGCACGCAACACCATTCTCAGTCTGGAGAGACAAATCCTGTGGAGACACGGAACTCCAGAGAGGATTGAATCAGACAACGGAACTAATTTCAAGAACAACCTTGTAAAGAACTGGGCAAAAGAGCACGGTATTGAGTGGATATTCCGTATTCCCTACTATGCACTAGCTTCAGGGAAGATTGAACGCTACAATGGTTTGTTGAAGACCACTCTTAAAGCCATGGGGGGTGGATCTTTGAAAAACTGGGAAAAAACATTTAGCACAAGCAACCTGGCTGGTAAATAGTAGAGGTTCAGTGAACTGAGCTGAACCTGCACATTCAGATCTGCTACAGAAAGTAGAAGGTGATAGAGTTCCTGTTGTTAGAGAAAAGAATCTGTTAGGTAAAACCATTTGGGTATTTTCACCCTCAGGAGAGCCTAAACCTGTCCGAGGGGTGGTTTCAGCTGAAGGTCCGGGTCACACTGATTGGGTAATGCAAGAGAATGGTGAAATTCAGTGTATTCTACAAAGAAATTTAACTTTAGCTGAAAAAGTTTAATTTCAAACTGTTGTACAGCTACCTCGTGTCCAAAGGAAGAATCAACAAGGAAATCTATGGTGCACAAATCCTGAGAACCCTGAGAGCCCTGAGTCAACTAAGAGACCCTGAGAATCACTGTTTCCCTTTTCTTCGCTTCGTCGGCAAAGAAACAAACTGTTTTACATTTTTCTCATTTTCTGATTTTCTTGGACTTTTGAATCATCTACATCTGAGCATAGCCGGAATGGACTATGAAATTTACTTATGAACTGTAAATATCGTCTTGGATTGGATGGACAGTGTGAACAGCCAATGAAATTGTTTAGAAGGGGTGGACTGTGACCATTTGAGGCTGTCCCCTTAAGAAAGGGAACATTGTGGTCGGATGTTTGTAAACAAAAGACAGATCTAAACTAATTTCATTGGTAGATTGGGGGGAAGCACCCTTTGAACTGGGAGTACAGCAGTTTTCTGGTCAGTCTGTCTTCCCCTCCTTCGGTGGCTTGCAGCTCGCAGTTTTCTGGGCTTTCAGCCAGGCTTGACCTTGAAACTGATAAACTGCAAGGCTTGTATTAACTGCTTTCCAATTAGCAACTGCTTCTTCTTTTCCTCTCTTTCTAACCCTCTCTGGGGAAAGGGGGAGAGAAGGGGGAGCAGGGGTGGGGAACCCCCCTCAGCAGAGGAGGGAACCCTCATTTCTGTGTGACTTTGTTGTATATTTCTGTATATATTGTAAATACTGTAAATTCTGTACATAAACCTGCATTTTTTCCTAAACTGCTTTGTAAATATACAGCACCCACTCCTTTGCTAATCCAGCTGTGAGTTGTTTTTTTTTTCCTTCACTTTATGGGGCGAGGAGAAGGCCCGGCCTTTCCCTTCCAACCCTTGACAATGATCTTGAAGGTCTCTTCCAACCTAAACCATTCACAGAATCACAGAATCACAGAATCACCAAGGTTGGAAGAGACTTCAAAGATCATCAAGTCTGACCTGTCACCACAGACCTCATGACTAAACCATGGTACCAAGTGCCACATCCAATCCCCTCTTGAACACCTTCAGGGATTTATATGCATCTATACCCATGATTCTAATATCTAATCATAAATATGATTAATCTCATTACATTGATATATTAGATTAATGTATAATTATTATCTCACTATGGTTACTGTCTAATATTAATTATGGTTAGTATATAATGTTACTTTTAATATCTAACAATTTTTAATATCTAATAACTTATCAATATAATACCTAAAAATGAGCCCTTACAAAAGTGTGTGTGGGCACTGCCTCAGGTCAGGGAAGTCCATAGTGAAGAAAGGAAATCAATTTTGTGGTCACCAAACTATTTTTACAGGAACAGACCTCTTAAAATAACTAACAGTTTAAGAGCAATTCATTATTCTTAGATACTTATAGACAGCCTCTTCCTATTTTCACTCTTCTCACAATTCTTGCTCTTGCAAGCTTCCTTCCCATTTCCCACAAATAATATATTAGAATTCAAGGAAATGCCTTACAGATTCCTTTTTTCTTTCACATAATTGCTTAGTGATTTGACATCTGCCATGTTGGTGTTATGGAAAGAGTTCTCAGGTGGGTATTATCTGCCATACATGGCCCTGCAGCATTCAAGGGTGTTCAACAGAAGGTGCTTGTAGGCAGTTAGAGCGAAGATCAGCAGACTTCTTTAATTTCAATAACTCATTTTGCTCTCTAGGGTGCAGGAATTTGATCTGAGGTGCCTGAAGAAGGTTGGTTTATGCAGTTTGTGAGCTGCTCTGTTCAAGTGTTACTATTTAGTAACACTAAAAAGAATAAATAATGAAGTTACATCAGCCAGGTTATCATTCACACACATTGATCTTCTACAAGATGCACTGTACTGAGCAGCTGGAAAGGAGGAAAAAAAATTACAGTAATCCATTTGTCTAACACTGGTAACCCAATATTCCCTCACTTTCTTCTTATGAGCTGGAGACACAGTGGGAGAGAGAGTAAGACTTACTCACCCCATGCAATGCTACAGGATGGGGTCAGAGTGGCTGGAGAGAGGCCAGGCAGAAAGGAACCTGGAGGTACTGGTTGACAGTAGGCTGAACATAAGCCTCCAGTGTGCCCAGGCAGCAAAGAGGGCCAATGGCATCCTGGCCTGTATCAGGAATAGTGAGGCCAGCAGGAGCAAGGAAGTAATTTTGACCCTGTACTCAGGACTGATTAGGCCACGCCTTGAGTCCTGTGTCCAGTTCTGGGCCCTTCAGTTTAGGAAAGATGTTGACTTGCTGGAAGGTGTCTAGAGAAGGGCAAAAGAGCTGGGGAGGGGTTTGGAGCACAAGCCTTATGAGGAGAGCCTGAGGGAGCTGCGGTTGCTTACCCTGCAGAAGAGGAGGCTCAGGGGAGACCTTATTGCTGTCTACAATTCCCTGAAGGGAGGTTGTAGCCAGGTGGGGGTTGGTCTCTTCTCCCAGGCAACCAGCACCAGAACAAGAGGACACAGTCTCAGGCTGTGCCAGGGGAGGTTTAGGCTGGATGTTAGGAAGAAGTTCTTCACAGAAAGAGTGATTGCCCATTAGAATGAGCTGCCCAGGGAGGTGGTGGAGTCACCATCACTGGAGGTGTTTAGGGAGGTACTGGATGGGGCACTTGGTGTCATGGTTTAGTTATTAGATGGTGTTGAGTGATGGGTTTGACTTGATGATATCGAAGGTCTTTTCCAACCTGGTTAATTCTGTTCTTCTATTCTATTCTCAGTGTTTTCAACCCTAGCTGGGATTGTGAGTGAACATTCATCATACTCAACCCTCAAAGATTAGCATTTAAAAACAGGAGAATTATTGATAAAGGGTGGACTTGGTATGATAGGACAAAGGGGAATGGCTTTGAGCTGAAACATGGGTGATTTACACAATATATTAGGAAGAAATTCTTTACAGTGAGGGTGGTGAGACACTGGAGCAGGTTGCCCAGGGAGGCTGTGAATGCCCCTTCCCAGGAGGTGTTCAAGAACAGGTTGGGCAGGGTCTTGAGCAACCTAGTCTAAAGGAAGGTATCCTTGTTCATGGCTTGGGGGTTGGAACCATTCTATGATTTTATGATTCTATGTGCTGTGAGCTGTAATTGGAAGAGGAATAATAGGTCTTCCTGCTTAGGGCTCCATCAGTGTCTGTATGCATTAAAATTTGGTCTCTTAGGCACTGATATGACTTCCAATTTTTTTTTGTATTTGAGCATGTGGAAGATTTGGTGTGTATATACATATGTATACGTATATATCTATGCTGCCAGAGAAGCACTTTAACCCCTGTGCTACAACTTGTAAGCTAAGTCACAGAGAGGTTAGCTGACTTGTGCGTATGCAATGGACTTAAATTAATTATGAGCTCCTTAAATCAGGAGAAAATTGAAGAGCTAAAGACTGTAATATAGTATTTAATCACTAACATGTTACTGTGATCCAGAACTCACAAGGTAATTCTAGCTGTACAATGTCTCTTCCATATGGAATTAAGCAACAAACTGTCGATGTGGAAAGCTGACTGAGAGCAGGATGGGAGGTGCTCCTGTCACTTGAAAAGCATGGCAGTTTGCCAGAGCATAACTTGACATACAGGATTTTTCAGGCTTCCAAGAAAGCTAGTGCTTAAAATGGCAATATTATTTCCAAGAGTAAACTAATAGCTTTCTAAAACTCTTTCTCCTGCTGGGGCTGGGAAAAGGAAGGCAGGGAGGCAGGTTTGCACTATGGACTTCTGCTTGTTTGACTAAGCCTTTACAGCCATAGCCCTATACCATGTCAAAAGCCAAGCCCTCGGTGCCATTTCAAGTTCAAATAAAACTATCATCTATTATTTACTGGTCTCTCACCCAAGCCTTTTCAACACTGTTTAGAAAAAGTGAAGAAGACTGTGTGCCCAGACCTGTGTGTCTCTGAAATAATACATGTTTGTACCATGCTTAAAGCAGGCAACTCCTACTCACTTCAGACTGATGGTTACTTGTTCCTTTCACTGCAGGCAAATCTTAGTTTCCACAGCACAGCTGCTAGGTAGGAACCAGATTGGCAATAGGAAAGACCACTGAAGTTAAATAGCTCTAAGCAGTTTGTAGAGTTGAAGTTCACATAAAAAATAGGACTGACTGCTGCAACTTCATTGGAATAGAATAGAATAGAATAGAATAGAATAGAATAGAATAGAATAGAATAGAATAGAATAGAATAGAATAGAATAGAATAGAATAGACCAGGTTGGAAAAGACCTTTGAGATCATCGAGTCTAACCTATCACCCAACACCATCTAAACAACTAAACCATGGCACCAAGTGCCCCATCCAGTCTCTTCTTAAACACCTCCAGTGATGGCGACTCCACCACCTCCCTGGGCAGCTCATTCTAATGGGCAATCACTCTTTCTGTGAAGAACTTCTTCCTAACATCCAGCCTAAACCTCCCCTGGTGTAACTTGAGACTGTGCCCTCTTGTTCTGGTGCTGGTTGCCTGGGAGAAGAGACCAACCCCCACCTGGCTACAACCTCCCTTCAGGGAATTGTAGACAGCAATAAGGTCTCCCCTGAGCCTCCTCTTCTGCAGGGTAAGCAACCGCAGCTCCCTCAGGCTCTCCTCATAAGGCTTGTGCTCCAAACCCCTCTCCAGCTCTTTTGCCCTTCTCTAGACGCCTTCCAGCAAGTCAACATCTTTCCTAAACTGAAGGGCCCAGAATTGGACACAGGACTCAAGGTGTGGCCTGACCAGTACTGAGTGCAGCGGCAGAATGACTTCTTTGCTCCTGCTGGCCACACTATTCCTGATACAGGCCAGGATGCCATTGGCCTTCTTGGCCACCTGGGCACACTGCTGGCTCAATTGTGCCAGCAAATGGCTTATTGTCTGGGTCATTACAGAATTACTCAGATAACCAATCTGCCTCCAAGAGGGCTGGCACAAAAGCCTTGGGAGACTTACAATCTCCAAGAGTAGCTGAGAACCAGGTGGGCCCTTTGGGCATTTCAGATGCCTCCTAGGTTTTTAACCATGGAATAAATCCCTACTTAACAGATGTGTTGCATGAGAAGGATCATCTATTAGATTCTTTGGCAAGCATCTTCTTTCATCTAAACATCCCTTATTTTAAAATGCCAGAAAAAACTAAAACATATACCTTAATTGCTGTGACATAATTTTGGTAAGGTTAAATATAAGAATGATTTTTCTTTCTCATCATTGAAAAAAAAAACAAAAAACCTACTTCAAGCAATGTTTTAAATTCTCCATATATTCGTTTGGGTATTTTTAATCTCAAGCTAGGTTGTTGTTGCCATGCTGAACTGGCATGAGTTAGAACAGAGAAATGTTACTAGATACATCTCTGGTATAATTTTATCCTGCAAACTGGAATGTCATGGTACATACCTATCTTTTTCTACTTGTTTGATCATGGTTGAAACAGTAAAGATTCCTGTGGTCTGAAGAAGCACAGGCAAAATGGCTTCTAACACAAGTACAGGCAGAATTTGGCCCTTCAAATGAGCAGTTTATCCTTTTTGATTAGGGATAAAAAAAACAACATTGAGTATAAGCACTTGATATTTTTGTTCTAAAATGTCATACCTGTGGAAAAAAATATAAGCATATGTGTCCTCACATAACCCAGAGAAAGAATTGCTGAAGAGGAAACATAAGGAAAAACTTATTTACTGTGAGGGTGACAGAGCACTGGAACAGGCTGCCCAGAAAGGTTGTGGAGCCACTTTCTCTGGAGACCCTTGAAACCTGGTGATCCTGCTCTGGCAAGGGCGTTGGACTCAATGATCTTTTGAGGTCACTTCTAACCCCTAACATTCTGTGATTCTGTCAAGGTGGTATTTACTCTGCTCTTGTGAGCCCCCACCTCACATGCTGCATACAGTTCTGATGTTCCAACAATAAGGATATAGAACTATTGGAGCAAGTCCAAGCATTGTCCCTCAGGAATTCTGGGGCCAGGAAATCATCCTTAGGTATAGCTCCCCAGGAAATATTTCTGTCAGCCCATGGCTTGGATGGGAGCACACTGAGATGGGTTAGGAACTGGCTGGAGGGCCAAGCCCAGAGAGTGGTGATGAATGGTACCACATCCAGCTGGCAGCCAGTCACTAGTGGTGTGCCCCAAGGATCAGTGCTGGGCCCCATGCTCTTTAATATCTTTATTGATGATCTGGATGAGGGCATTGAGTCCATCATCAGTAAATTTGCTGATGACACCAAGCTGGGGGCAGGAGTTGATCTGCTGGAGGGTAGAGAGGCTTTGCAGAGGGACCTTGACAGGCTGGACAGATGGACAGAATCCAACGGCATGAGATTTAACACATCCAAGTGCCGGGTTCTGCACATTGGCCACAACAACCCTATGCAGTGCTACAGGCTGGAGTCAGAGTGGCTGGAGAGCGTCCAGGCAGAGAGGGACCTGGGGGTGCTGGTCGATGGTAGGCTGAACATGAGCCTGCAGTGTGCCCAGGCAGCCAGGAGGGCCAATGGCATCCTGGCCTGCATCAAGAACAGTGTGGCCAGCAGGAGCAGGGAGGTCATTCTGCCCCTGTATACTGCACTGGTTCAGCCGCACCTCGAGTACTGTGTCCAGCTCTGGGCCCCTCAGTTTAGGAAGGATGTTGACTTGGTGGAACGAGTCCAGAGAAGGGCAACAAAGTTGGTGAGGGGTTTGGAACACAAGCCCTATGAGGAGAGACTGAGGGAGCTGGGGTTGCTTAGGCTGGAGAGGAGGAGACTCAGGGGTGACCATATTGCTCTCTACAACTACCTTAAGGGGGGTTGTAGACAGGCGGATGTTGGTCTCTTCTCCCAGGCACCCAGTACCAGAACAAGAGGACACAGTCTCATGCTGCGCCAGGGGAGGTTTAGGTTGGATGTTAGGAAGAAGTTCTATACAGAGAGAGTGATTGCCCATTGGAATGGGTTGCCTGGGGAGGTGGTGGAGTCGCCGTCATTGGAGGTGTTCAGGAGGAGACTTGATGGGGTGCTTGGTGCCATGGTTTAGTTGTTTAGGTGGGTTGGATTGGTTGATGGGTTGGGCGCAATGATCTTGAAGGTCTTTTCCAACCTGGTTTATTCTATGTATTCTATGTAAGTCCAGAGAAGGGCCACAAGAATGACCCAAGGAGCACTTTTGCTGTGAAGATAGGCTGAGTGAGCTGGAATTGTTCAGCCTAGAGAAGACTCCAGGGGGATCTTGTAGCTGCCTTCCAATGTGTGAAGGGATCCTACAGAAAGGCTGGAGAGGGACTATTCCTAAAGGTGTCTATCAACAGGACAAGAGAGGTTTAATCTAATGGAGAATAAGTTGAGACTGGACGGTAGGAAGTTCTTCGGTGCCAGGGTAGTGAGACTCTGGAATAGGCTGCCCAGGGAGGTTGTGGATGCCTCCTCAAGGTGTGGCCTCACCAGTGCTGAGTCCAGGGGAACAATCACTGCCTCTGTCCTGCTGGTCGCACTAGTGGTGACAGGTTGCAAGCCAGAGAATTCTGACTATGAACAATGTAAAAGCCACAGTGTGATTGGGTTATACACTGAACTGGATGGATTAGAAAAGCAAAAATGCTTACTTATGTAAAATTACTGTCTAAACACAGCTATCCCCAGTTTCCTAGGCAGCCAAGACATTATTATGTCAGCAAACAGAGACAAGAATGATTGGAGCCTTAAATATACAAATACGTAATGAAGGGATTAGTAGACTTAACCTATGTTTCAATGTAGGACATGCACTAGATTAGGTGCAGGAGATTTGAGACTCTCTGGTAAACAGTATTTGAAGATTAATGTATCTAGTTTGTTGTATGTTCAATTTTACTATGTTTTAGCTGGAAGAAACTCTCCTGACTATGCATTCCTGGCAGGGCTCGTATGTTCCATGATATGTCTTCCCCTTTTTCCAAGCACACAAATTATTAGCCCTGGGAAGAACCAGCAAAATGTAGGTCAATTGCTGGGTTATCTTGATCTGTCACTGATGGAAAGCTGTGAAAGTGTATGGGGGCAGGGTGGGAAGATTGCAAGAGGAGAACAGAATCTGATGATCACCTATCTCCCCTTGTCTCTGAAGGCAATGTGGATAATGTCTCCTCATATGTGTTCTAGAAAGGTCCCTACAAGGTAAGAGCCTGACAAAAGTTCATTTCAGTAAAAATTAATCTTCACAGAGTTCAGATGCCAATGAAAGATGTCTTTCAGCAGGCCCTGTCACAACAAAGCATTTGTTTTGAGAAATGGGAGAAGAGGGCAAAGGCAGGATGGAAATGCAAACCCAGAACTTCACATGGAAAATTTGAAGAAGAAATATAAAAGAAATCCATGAGTATAAGGGTTTGGTTGTTTTGCAAATACTTGCCTTTAATGAACTCAGAGCATCTTTGTGGACATCAAGAAGTGAGAATAGCAATGGAAGAAATGCTTTGCACCCCAGAGCTCAGAGCACTCTTGCTGGATGTCTTGCTGGACGTCTTGACATCTCATGCTTGTCTCTCAAGAAGAATTGCCTCTATCTTTCTGACCTGGTGTTACCCCCCTGGTGAAATATCATTTGATTTCTCTGTTAATACATGGAAGATATGACTTTCATATAAGCAACATGAAAAATTGGCTCAGGATTTTCAATTCCTGTGCTTCTAAGCAAGTTGGTCTTGAGCTTTAGAGGGCAACAAGGCTGCTTAAATAGAGCTGAGCTTCAGATATTTGCCTCTGACAGTGACAAGGACAACCAACATCCCAAACCCATTTTTTGAGTACTGTGTTCAGTTGTGGGCCCCTCAATTTAAGAAGGACATTGAGACACTTGAACGTGTCCAGAGAAGAGCAACGAGGCTGGGGAGAGGCCTCGAGCACAAGCCCTACAAGGAGAGGCTGAGGGAGCTGAGGTTGCTTAGCCTGGAGAAGAGGAGGCTCAGGGGTGACCTTATTGCTGTCTACAACTCCCTGAAGGGAGGTTCTATACAGGTGGGGGTTGGTCTCTTCTCCCAGGCAACCAGCAACAGATTGAAAGGACACGGTCTCAAGCTGTGCCAGGGGAAGTTTAGACTCAAGGTGAGGAGAAAGTTCTTCACAGAGAGAGTAATTGGCCATTGGAATGGGCTGCCTGGGGAGGTGGTGGAGTCACCATCCCTAGAGGTGTTCAAAAAGGGATTGGATGTGGCACTTGGAGCCATGGTTTAGTTGTC
Organism: Melanerpes formicivorus; assembly: GCF_026170545.1. Taxonomy (NCBI): domain Eukaryota; kingdom Metazoa; phylum Chordata; class Aves; order Piciformes; family Picidae; genus Melanerpes; species Melanerpes formicivorus. Next base: position 2,729,199 of record NW_027142376.1, on the reverse strand, counting down.
CCGAGTTCTGTGGTGACAGGTTGGACTTGATGATCTCTGAGGTCTTTTCCAACCTTATTGATTCTATGATTCCTAATGGCCAGCATTAGACTTACTACCACCACACTTCCTTCTTCATTTTCTGGAAAATAAAGTTTCTTTGTCAGCTTTGGCTAACAGTAAGATTTCACCTAAAAAAAAAAAAAATTAAAAAAATAGGTCACATAGGGTCTCTTCATTCAAGTGCACTCATTTCAAAAAAGGTTCTCTTATGTGGATTCACATGCTATTTAAAGAATATGTTGCAAGAAATGCTTCTGTTAGAGGGGAAAAAAAGAAAAAAGAAAAGAAAAGGAAAGGAAAAAGAAAAGAAAGGGAAAGCATTAGAAATCCAATGAATTTCAGCCAGGGGCTGACAGCTGATGATTCCTTTTTTTCCAAATTCACAGAATCACAGAATCACCAAGGTTGGAAGAGACCTCAAAGATCTTCAAGTCCAACCTGTCACCACAGACCTCATGACTAAACCATGGCACCACGTGCCACGTCCAATCCCCTCTTGAACACCTCCAGGGATGGTGACTCCACCACCTCCCTGGGCAGCACATTCCAATGGCTAACAATTCTCTCAGTGAAGAATTTTCTCCTCACCTTGAGCCTAAACTTCCCCTGGCGCAGCTTGAGACTGTGTCCTCTTGTTCTGGTGCTGATTGCCTGGGAGAAGAGACCAACCTCCTCCTGCCTACAACCACTCTTCATTGCACATAACCACCCAAAGACACCCCACAAAGTTGAAGTAGACCCAGAAATTCATCCTGCTAAGTCTTACCATGGAATGTCAGCCATGTGTAGACAAAATAAAAATATATGATTTAGCATAAAATATTTTCAGACTGCTGAATGTGGACTTGTAACTAGGTATTTTATTAATATTTTATAGGGTTGTTTTTAAAAATCATGGGTAACCCTTAACTGATTTTTTTTTCCTACTTGCTGGACTTTTAGACCAAAAAAGTTGGTACATACTAGTAAGAGAAGAGATGTAGAGTTTTTGGCCACAGATTTTTCTTCTGAAGTTCTTTGCAATGAGGGTGGTGACATACTGGAACAGGTCACCCAGAGATGTGGTTGAGATCCCATCCCTGCAGGCATTCAAGGTCAAATTTGCTGAGTCCCTGAGCAACCTGATCTAGTTGGAGATGTCCCTGCTGACTGCAGGGGGATTGCACAAGATGACCTCTGAGGGTCTCTTCCAACCAGATGCATTCTGTGATTCTGAGATTCTGTGATTTTGCAATGGAAACATTACCAGTGAACCCAGTGGAATAAGAGCATGACCAAATAAAAGACATAACCAAACTAACTTAATCTGGCAAATGTGGGGCACTTGGGACTTTAGCAGCTCTCCAGTTAGGAACATGACAAAGGGTGGGAAAAGGCAACAAAGAAAGAGCATTGGTTGAATTCCAGCATACATGAAAGGACTACAGGAAGTCAACATGTCAAAGTGTAGGCAGGTAGCATTTGGGTTTGTTTTTTTCTGTTGGGGTGGGAATGGGTGATGTTGATTTCTTTCACTAATTTTCCCTTTCTTTGCATCCTCTTCATTTCATCACAATAAATTGTATTTTATAGCAAAAGGGTGGCAAAAAGCAGCTAAGCACCAGGCAGCTCCCTCTCTGTGGAATGGGGGAGGGAGATTCAGAACAGTAAAGTTGAGAAAACTTACAGGCTGAGATAAAGACAGTTTACCAGGTAAAGCAAAACCCACACATGCAAGCTGAGGAAAAGAAGGAATTAATTCACTGCTTCCCATTGGCAGGCAGGCGTTCAGCTATCTCCAGGAGAGTAGGGCTCCATCACATGCAATGCTTACTTGGGAAGACAGAACAACATAAGTCTGAATGCATTGCCTTCTTCATTTCATGCTGAGCATGATGTCTCATGGTCAGGAACATCCCTTTGGTCAGCTGGAGGCAGATGTCCCAGATAGGTCCCCTCCCAGCTTCTCGTGTACGCCCAGTTCACTCACTGGTGGGCTGGGGTAAGGAGCAGCAAAGGCCTTGACTCTGTGTAAGCACTGCACAGCAGTAATGAAAAACACCCCTGAATGATCAATCCTCTTTTCAGCTCAAATCCAAAACATCACCCCACGCCAACTACTGTGAAGAAAATTAACTCTATCCCAGCCAAAACCAGCACAGCCTGACAGCTAATAATTAATTTGACCTCACAACAACCCTGTGAGAAAAAGAAGCAGTATTTACTGATGAGACTCAGAGAGATTACGTGTCTTGCTCAAGGTCACAAGGCCCTTGCTCTGTGTCAGAGCTGGGAATTGTACCCAAGGCTCCTAACCCTTAACCTTGTGTCTCAGCTGTAACACCATCTTCTCTTCCATGCCTTCTATGTCTTGAATCACATGGGTTACCACTTCTCCCTGACAGGCACGTGAACAGCAGCACAATGTAGTGTCCACAGGTGCTGCTGTGTCTTTGAATTCAGGATAATCTATGAAAAACCACAGTCAAGAGTTAGGTTAAACTGACCCCCCTGAAAAAGCGCACAGCCTTTAACCTTCTTTTTAATGCACCCAAAGTGCATTGCTACACATGCAAAAAGCACATAAATTCCTAATTTTTTGAACCACTTAATTTATACTTCTAAGTAATGTGCTGGCTAAAATACAGTATCACAGTAAATCACAGGCTCAAAGAGACCTCCAGAGGTCATTGAGTCCAACCTCTCTGCCAAAGCAGGATCACTTAGGGTAGTCCACACAGGAATGCATCCAGGAGGATTTTGAAAGTCTCCAGAGGAGACTCCACAACCTCCCTGGGCAGCCTGCTCCAGTTCTCCATCACCCTGACTGTAAAGAAGTTTCTTCTCATGTTGAGGTGAAATCTTCTATGTTCAATCTTGAACCTGTTGTTTCTTGTCTTATTAGTGCACACCACTGAAAAGAGCTTGGCCCCCTCCACCTGACACCCACCCCTCAGATATTGATACACATTGATCCCCTCTCAGGAGGGGATGCTAAATTCTTTCATTCTTTCTCCTTTCCCGCTCCACCTTTTTTTAGTTTGGTGTGTTGAGTATTCATGTGATAGATATCAAAAGGGAAAAAAAAGGAAGGATGAAGAGGTTAAATTCAGCCTCCCAAAACTCTGAATGTTTGTTCAGATTTTACTTCCAAGTTAGCCAAACTCCCCATTGCTTAAAAATATCTGTACTGGAAATCCCATGAGAAAAAGAACGTACTTGTAAAAATGCTCACACAGTCTTCTTCCATTCCCACTGGAAACATTATTAATGTTGTCTTAGTCATAGTATTTTTGAACAGTCTTTTCTGGTCCCAGACTAAGGAATTAGTGTGGATATGCATGGAACTGAGGTGGGAGGGGGAAGGGGGAGGGAAGGGGAGGAAGTAAAAAAAATAAAGTTAACTGCATGCATTCAATTATCATAAAATTTTCATCTGCTTTTTTAGTGAAAGTTTGGACGAATCTCCATGTCATCTTAACTATTTCATCTATCTGTAATATTTGTCCATGCTGTTGAGATCTGCCTCTCTCATTTGGATGCTGGTGGGACTTGAGGCTTTAAATTCTTTGTGGATTCAAGAAAATTAAGAGAACCTCTGTAAAACAGGCTTGACTGATTGGCTAGACTTGATTTTGGCTCCTATATCAAACTAGAATTTCCACATAAAAGAATTTCAATGCCTTTTATACTTCTGTGATATGGTGTGCTTTTAGCACAGTTCTCCCCACCATTTTTAACATACTTCTCTTAATCTTTTGATGTACATGATACATCCCTTACTGTTGCTCTCTGCTGACATTTTCATAGGACTTAAGCATACTTAAAAAAGGGCAAAATACATCAATTCAGGTTTTTCAGTTCACAAAAGACTGTGTGTTAGTCTCAGCAGAATGTGATTTTGCAAGCTGCTGTGCCATGTCGAAATCAGAAGGGTCTAGGGAGAGTCACTAAACACAATGGTTGTTTTGCTCCACTCCTGGCCAGCACCCTTCCAAGAACCTCATATTGACAGTCAGTGATGTTGCTCAGCTGACCTCAGGAGCCCAGGGTGTTAGTCTTTCTCATACAATTACCTATGGTCCCGGCACAAATTATGCAGGCATAAAGCTGCAAGGAGATAATTCAATCCTTTAGAATGGGCTGTTTTTGGAATATGCATTTATGTCCATTTCCTGGGTTGACTGAGGCAACATCAACAAAAAGATTACTCATGTTACTGAAGAAAATCTGACTACAGTCAAACCCTTAAGGCTGAAACCTGGAAAAGACCGAAGGGGCAATAGCTGTATATAAACTGGTTCTCAAGGTGTTGGTTTCCTACCTAGGTTACACTTTTGAGTTTCACTCTTTTCTGACACCTCACTCATTATTGTTTTTTTCATTTTTGCTGTCAAATCTTTACAGTCTCCTTGGTACCTCTGTTGAATGCTATTGATTTAGATAACCTCAGTATGTCCTTAATTCCTGTTGTAGCATAGATGTTTTAAGCACCCTCAAGCACGCTTTCAGGACACGATGTAAGCAGCTGAAGATGTTTATTATATTATACATTAAAGTTATATATCTATATATATACACACACCAGTTACACAGTAAACATCAACATATATATAATTTCTTACATGTACAGTTCCTTTCCAACATGGATTCTATCAATAGAGTGTTTTGTTGGGGTTTTTTTGTTATAATTTTTCTTGCATCATATAGCTCTATCAGAGTGCTGCACTTGAGTCACAGCAACCCCATGAACACTCCAGGCTTGGGGCAGTGTGACTGGAGAAGAGGAGGCTCAGGGGAGACCTTATTGCTCTCTACAACTACCTGAAAGCAGGTTGTAGATAGAAGGGGTTGGTCTCTTCTCCCAGGCAACCAGCACAAGAACAAGAGGAAAGAATCTCAAGCTGTGCCAAGGGAAGTTTAGGCTCAAGGTGAGGAGAAAGTTCTTTACAGAGAGAGTTGTTAGCCATTGGAATGTGCTGCCCAGGGAGGTGGTGGAGTTACCATCCCTGGAGGTGTTCAAAAAAGGATTGGATGTGACGCTTGAAGCCATGGTTTATTTTTCATGAGGTGTTGGGTGACAGGTAATAGGTTGAACTTGATGGTCTTCACGGTCTTTTGCAACCTTATTGATTCTATGACTGGAAAATGCCCAGAGACATACGACAGCTACTAAATAGTTATATCCATAAAACATACTCCAGTAAGTGGATTTCAAGGTAGATCAGCACATGAGGTGGAATAAAAAAGACAAGGAAAACAATAATAAAGCAACTTCTCATTTAGCTTAAGTGTAGATATTTGTGTTCAGTGGTTATGCTGCTGCTTAGGGTCTGAAAAAAGCTGAGTGCTATGGAGCCTCGGCCGGTTTTGGTTGGACTGAAACTTTAAATCCTTGATCCACTTATTATTGAGCAAAGTTCTGGCTGAAGCTAACAAAATCATGTAGCTTCTCCATTTTAATGGCCTACACAATTCAATTAAACACTCTATTTTAATATTTTAACTCACATATGGATATAGGTGCATTGAACCCAAGTTCAAACTATGCAGCTGTTCCCTGGCACCTTATCAAGCTCTGACAGACATTCTGCTTGGTGATGGATTTCAAATGTGGCCTGGTGCCTGCTATATTTTTAACCATGTAAGGGAATGGTACAGACTTGATACTTTCTATTCTAGCCAAAGTACTGGCCAAGAAGGCTAGTGGTATCCTGGGGTGCATTAAGAAGAGCATGGCCAGCAGGTCAAGGTACGTTCACTCTACCATAGTGAGACCACATTTGGAGTATTGCCAAGGGAGCTGGGGTTGCTCAGCCTGGAGAAGAGAACACTTCAGGCAGAGCTTTTAGCTGCCTTCAGTACCTGAGGGGAGCCTAAAGGAAAGCTGGAGCAGGACCTTTCCTAAGGGTGTCTACTGACAGGAGTAGGAGGAATGGTTTTAAGATGAGGGGCATTGTGTTTCAACTGGATATTAGGAAGAAGTTCTTCAGTATGAGGGTGGTGACACTCTGGCATAGGTTGCCCAGAGTGGCTGTGGAGGTCCCCTCCCTGAGGCATTTCAGGCCACGTTGGGTGAGGCCTTTGTCAACCAAGTCTTACTGAGAGATATCCCTGCCTGTGGAAAGGTGGCTATAGTAGATGATTTCTGAGGTCCCTTCCAACCTAAGCCATTCTATGATTGTATGATGATTCTTCTTACAAGCTGTTATAAAGAGCAAAAATGTTGGTTCTATTTAAATTTAACCATGTGATGCATGACTACATGAAACTAATTTAGTGTAGAACTGTAAAGGAAGACAACAGTGAAGCAAAGGGGATGGCTAGGAAGCTATGAAGGCAGTTTAGACTGTGTAAGGGTAGAATCCTCAATGTAGTCTTCCCCATGTGCCAGCCTGAAGAAGTCACTGTCAGAAGATGCACCAATGGATAAGACAAAAGGATATCTCTTCTGCCTTAGTTTCTGGCACACAAAGATAAGCCACAGAGTTGTAGAAGTGATAATGAAACAAGGAGCTGCAGCTGTGGATAAGAGGGTGTAGTGGTTTGAGCCTTAACTGAGAGTTAAAAGCTCAAATGGGGAAAAGGCTGAGAATCTCGTCCCCACTTCCCCCCCACCTCCTCCCTCCAAACAGGGAGAGGAGGGAAAAAAAAGGTAAGGAGCAAATCCACTAATCAACAATCTGGAGTCAGCTTAGAAGTAGAGAGGCAAATAATTTTTTTTTCTTCAAATATATATATATATATAGCAATAACAGGGAATAAGGTTCACAAGGGCAAGGAACAAGAATGGATGGGAGGGGAATAGAAAAAAAGAATACAAAACCAGTCTGTCTCTGAAGAGGCGCAGAGGCAGCAGGGAGAAGGATCAGGTCCAGCCACGTGGCTGAGGATCAGGAGAGCAGCTGCAGTAGCTCTCATCCAGCAGAGGCAGGAGCCAAAAAGGAGATCCAACAGCTATGAGGTCCTGCTTTTTATACCCTTGCTGGGCAGGGAGGGGGGAGTGGAACAGACTCAGCTTTCCCAGGGGGGAGGCGCCCTTCAGGGAGTGTAAAGTACCCGCAAGCCCTCCACCCTGCTTTCTTCTTTTGTTTTCAGAAAAAGGTGTTAACCCACCACAATCCACCCCTCTGTTCCACTTCCTCTCTACTGCCACAGCCCCTTCATGTGATTTTGACACATGGTATTTGAATCCTTGGTGCAAGTCTCTTGCTATCCCGGCTTGCTCTCTCCCAGGGCAGTCTCTCTCTCTGCTGATGGTCACTGTAGGTGGTGCTTGAACTGGGCAGGCATGTGGAGAAGAATCAGGAATCAGTCTGTCTTTGAAAGGGAAAGGAAAAGGTCTGGAACAGTCTGTTGCTGTATGGACATAGGGAACAGTCCGTTGCTGTAGGGACATCAGGAACGGGTACAGGTGAGATGATGCTCTTTGGGTTGGTGTGCAGTGGGTACGTTGGGTCCTGGATGCTGGGCTGGTATTAAACTAGGATGGAGAAACTTAGAACAACTTATAACTATTCACATAATTACATTGATGAGGGTTGCCTCCTCTGAGTTCATCCTCTCTCAGCCAGAGTCACGTTCTGCTGTGGGATACACTGAATGTCCCCAGTTTCTAACATAACCCAGTACGTGTGACCAGGCCCCTCAGCCGAGACCACCCTTCGGGTTGGTTTGCCCCCACCAGCAGCAGGAAAAACCCACACTGACTTCCCCAGCAGGTTCTTCTCAGCAATCACAGGAACTCCATCTCCATCCACTGTTTGCAGCAGGTCGGACTGGGCAGGACCAGCTCGGTTCACAGATCCTCTGCTGTTCACTAACCAAGTGGCTTGAGCTAGGTGCTTTTCCCAGTTCCTGAAGGTTCCACCCCCCATGGCTTTTAAGGTGGTCTTTAGCAAGCCATTGTAGCGCTCGACCTTCCCTGCAGCTGGTGCATGGTATGGGATGTGGTAAATCCACTCAATCCCATGTTCCTTTGCCCAGTCCCTTATGAGATGGTTCCTGAAGTGGGTTCCATTGTCTGATTCAATCCTCCCGGGGGTGCCGTGTCTCCACAGGATATGTCTCTCTAGGCCCAGGATGGTGTTGCGAGCAGTGGCATGAGGAACTGGATAGGTCTCCAGCCACCCTGTACTTGCCTCCACCATGGTCAGTACGTACTGCTTGCCACTGTGAGACCGAGGAAGGGTGATGTAGTCGATCTGCCAGGCCTCTCCATATTTATATTTCGACCATCTCCCCCCATACCACAGAGGCTTCATGCGCTTGGCCTGCTTGATGGCAGCACAGATGTCACACTCATGGATGACCTGTGAGATGGCCTCCATACAGATGTCCACAGCTCTGTCCCGAGCCCACCGGTATGTGGCATCTCTCCCTTGGTGGCCAGAAGTGTCATGGGCCCAGCGAGCTAAGAACAGCTCACCCTTGTGTTCCCAGTCCAAGTCTATTTGGGAGATCTTAGCAGCCAGGTCTGCTTGGTGGTTGTGCTTGTGCTCCTCTGTGGCTCTGCTCTTGGGGATGTGTGCATCGATGTGCCGTACCTTGGTTGGCAGCCTGTCCAGGCGGGCGGCGATGTCTTGCCACAGGTCAGCGGCCCAAACAGGCTTCCCTTTTCTCTGCCACCCGTTCCTCCTCCATTCCTTCAGCCACCCCCACAAGGCATTGGCTACCATCCAGGAGTCAGTGTAGAGGTACAGCACTGGCCAGTTCTCTCGTTCTGCTATATCCAGGGCCAGCTGGACAGCTTTTACCTCTGCGTACTGACTGGATTCACCTTCTCCATCCCTTGCTTCTGCCACTTGCCTTGTTGGGCTCCAGACAGCTGCCTTCCATCTCCGCTTGCTTCCTACAAGCCGGCAGGACCCATCTGTAAATAGAGCATAGCCCTTCTCGTTGTCAGGGAGATCGTTATATGGGGGAGCCTCCTCAGCATGGGTCACTGTCTGCTCTGCTGGCATTCCAAAGTCAGCACCTTCTGGCCAGTTGGTGATCACTTCCACTATGCCAGGGTGTTCGAAGTTCCCCATCCGAGCTCGCTGAGTTATCAGGGCCATCCACTTACTCCAGGTAGCATCTGTGGCATGATGTGGGCTTGAGCCTCTCCCTTTGAACATCCAGGTCAGGACTGGAAGTCTCGGAGCTAGAAATAGAGGTGACTCAGTCCCAATTACCTCAGAGGCAGCCCGGACGCCCTCATAGGCAGCTAGGATTTCCTTCTCTGTCGCGGTGTAGTTGGCCTCAGAGCCTTTGTACCCCTTACTCCAGAAACCTAGGGGCCTGCCCCTGGTTTCACCAGGAGCCTTCTGCCACAAGCTCCATGTAGGACCATTCTCACCAGCCGCAGTGTACAGCACATTCTTGATCTCTGGCCCAGTTCGAACAGGTCCCAGAGCCATAGCATGGACCACCTCTCGTTTGATCTGGTCAAATGCCACCTGCTGCTCAGGTCCCCACACAAAATCATTTTTCTTCCTTGTTACATGGAAGAGAGGCTTCACAATTTGACTGTACCCGGGAATGTGCATTTTCCAGAAGCCCACAAGCCCCAAAAATGACTGTGTCTCTTTCTTGTTCGTGGGCTGCACCATAGTGGCTACCCTGTTCACCACCTCCTGAGGGATGTGGTGACGGCCATCCTGCCATTGAACACCCAGGAACTGGATCTCCCTGGCAGGCCCTTTCACCTTGCTTCTCTTGATGGCAAAGCCAGCCTCCAGCAGGATGTCAATTATCCTCTTACCCTTCTGGTAAACTTCCTCTGCTGTCTCACCCCATAAAATGATGTCATCAATGAACTGCAGATGCTCAGGAGCTCCACCTTTCTCCAAGGCAGTCTGGATCACCTCATGGCAGATGGTTGAGCTATGGACCCAGCCCTGAGGTAACCGATTCCATTGATACTGTACTCCCCTCCAGGTGAAAGCAAACTGTGGCCGGCATTCTTCTGCAATGGGAATGGAGAAAAAGTCATTAGCAATGTCAATTGTGGCATACCACTTGGCCGCCTTCGATTCCAGCTCGTACTGGAGCTCCAGCATGTCCGGCACGGCAGCGCTGATCGGAGGAGTCACTTCATTCAGGCCACGGTAGTCCACAGTCAGTCTCCATTCCCCATTTGCCTTCCGCACTGGCCATATCGGGCTGTTGAAGGGGGAGTGAGCCTTGCTGATCACGCTCTGGCTCTCCAGTCGTCGAATCAGTTGGTGTATGGGGTGCAGAGAGTCTCTGTTGGTCCTGTATTGCCTGCGATGTACTATGCGAGAGGCAATAGGTAACTTCAAATCCTGCACCTTATGGCTGCCCACTACGGAGGGGTCATCTGAAAGCTCGGGCATGGTGGACAGCTGTTCTTTGCCTGCAGTCTCCACAGCTGCCACCCCAAACGCCCACTTGTGCCCCCTAGGGTCCTTGAAGCATCCCTCCCGCAGAAAGTCAATGCCAAGAATGCAAGGTGCATCTGGACCAGTCACTATGTCGTGCTTTCCCCATTCATTCCCGGTCAGGCTTATCTCAGCTTGCAGTACAGTCAAGTCTTGTGAGCCTCCTGTGACTCCTTGAATGCTTATGGACTCAGCCCCTTTGTACCCCGATGGTATCAGGGTGCATTGGGCCCCTGTGTCCACCAGAGCTCGGTACTTCAGGGCTTCTGAAGTGCCAGGCTGTAATGGGTTGGGGGCAAGCCCCCCTCCCCACCACGCGCAGAAATAACGACTCAGACAAACAGATTGCAAAAGTGATGGAAAGTTTAAATAGAACAGTGAGTGCGTGCAGAGAACTAGAAATACAGTGACAAGAGAAAAGAACCCAAAACAGACCCAGAGAAATCCCATCCCTACCTGAGGGTACATCCGAGACCCCCAGGGCTCCTTCTTCCCCCTCCCATTGCTAGGCTAGTCTCAGCTGGCCAGATCTGAGACTGCCCATCCCCCCATGGCCTTGGGCCTAGCCAGGCCCAAAGCCAGGAGATCTCTCCCCCATGTTACCGGCTGATGGAGGAGGAAGAAAAGAGGAAGTGCCAGACCCCGCCATGAAACTTATAGTGGTGCAAGGGATCATGGTAGGAAATAACCTAATTTCCTGTGTCCACCCACTGGGCTGGACTTCTGGACACAGGAAACACCCCTGTAGCAGAGGGCAGCCAGCCCAAACTACGACAGGGGCCACCCCTTATTTCAAACCATGATCCCTGCACCCAAACACATCATCAAATCAGAAAACTGATGACATGTCCGGCGAAGTCCGTGTCTTCATCTGGGCATCCACTCAAACAGTCTCTCAGTCAGGCTCTAGTGTCTGTCCATTCCAGTTCTTCTTCCTTCATCCAATGGAACCTCCCGGCGATGCAGAACTCATTCTCCTGCGGTGCAAGTTCTCCATGGATCCGTTGGGCATCCTGGTCACCTGGAACAGCCTCATGACTTCTCAGCCAAGCCTCTACTTTTCACCCATGGTCACTCGGCGGCATATTCTCCACCCCTGGGGCAGGCCAGTCGAAACCATCCAACCCACGACTGCCTTTTTCAATCCATCCAGGGTGCCGCAACCAACCGCTTCCAACTGCGGTCCAGAACCACACGGATGCATATCCAAGGTACTCTGCCCCCCGACTAGGCGTACCCGTACCAAGGCAAGACAGCATCCAGCTGCACACACCCCCCCCCACCAGAAAGGGAGGGGCTGCACCACAGCTCACTGAGAAGAAGGGAGGTGGAGCCAGGTGCTCGGCGCCATTTTCGGAACTCGTCCGAAAAAGTCGGGGAAGAGACTAGGGCCGGCCCCGCCGCAGCCCGAGCGCACGGCCGGGTCCGCCGCTGCCGCTCGCCATGCAGCAGGGCTCCGCCCACCTCTGCCGCCGCGGCGCAGAATCAAAATCACCTCCACCCCTCGGACACTCAAACGGCTTCTCCAGCGAAAGCCATGCATGCGTTCTCAGAGCCCTTGAAAACGGCTTTCCAGCTGGAGTCCCCGTCGGCCCCCCGGGGCTTCGGGAGCTGGCTCGCCCGCTCGCAGCAGCTGGCTCTATCCCCGCAGCGAGAACGGACCTGACTCTGATCTGCTCGCCGCTGCCCCTCCCCCACTTCGCTTCCCGCCACGGAGGAGGGGAAGGTTCCGCGTTCTCAAGCGGTACCCCGATGCCGATGGTCGAGAACCACCCCTGCCTGAAATAGAATTAGAATAAACCTTTATTAGAATAAACCAAACCAGGTTGGAAGAGACCTTCAAGATCATCGTGTCCAACCCATCAACCAATCCAACCCACCCAAACAGCTAATCCATGGTACCAAGCACCCCGTCAAGTCTCCTTCTGAACACCTTCAATGACGGCAATTCCACCACCTCCCCGGGCAACCCATTCCATAGCGCAATCACTCTTTCTGTATAGAACTTCTTCCTAACATCCAACCTGAACCTTCCCTGGCGCAGCCTGAGACTGTGTCCTCTTGTTCTGGTACTGGGTGCCTGGGAGAAGAGACCATCATCAGCCTGTCTACAACCTCCCTTCAGGTAGTTGTAGAGAGCGATAAGGTCACCCCTGAGTCTCCTCTTCTCCAGGCTAAGCAGCCCCAGCTCCCTCAGCCTCTCCTCATAGGGCTTGTGTTCCAAACCCCTCACCAACTTTGTTGCTCTTCTCTGGACTCGTTCCAGCAAGTCAACATCCTTCCTACACTGAGGGGCCCAGAACTGGACACAGTACTCGAGGTGTGGCCTAATCAGTGCAGTGTACAGGGGCAGAATGACCTCCCTGCTCCTGCTGGCCACACTGTTCTTGATGCAGGCCAGGATGCCATTGGCCCTCTTGGCTGCCTGGGCACACTGCAGGCTCATGTTAAGCCTACCATCAACCAGCACCCCCAGGTCCCTCTCTACCTGGCTGCTCTCTAGCCACTCTGACCCCAGCCTGTAGCACTGCATGGGGTTGTTGTGGCCAATGTGCAGAACCCGGCACTTGGATGTGTTAAATCTCATGCCGTTGGATTCTGCCCATCTGTCCAGCCTGTCGAGGTCTCTCTGCAGAGCCTCTCTACCCTCCAGCAGATCAACTCTTGCCCCCAGCTTGGTGTCATCAGCAAATTTACTGATGATGGACTCAATGCCCTCATCCAGATCATCAATAAAGATATTAAAGAGCACAGGGCCCAGCACTGATCCTTGGGGCACACCACTAGTGACTGGCTGCCAGCTGGATGTGGCACCATTCACCACCACTCTCTGGGCTCGGCCCTCCAGCCAGTTCCTAACCCATCTCAGTGTGCTCCCGTCCAAGCCATGGGCTGACAGCTTGGCCAGCAGTTTGCTATGGGGGACGGTGTCAAAGGCCTTGCTGAGGTCCAGGTAGACTACATCCACAGGCCTCCCCACATCCACCAGGCGGGTCACCTGATCATAGAAGGAGATCAGGTTGGTCAGGCAGGACCTGCCCTTCCTAAATCCATGCTGGCTAGGCCTGATCGCTTGGCCATCCTGTAAGTGTTGTGTTATTGAACTCAGGATGACCTGTTCCATGATCTTGCCTGGCACTGAGGTCAGGCTGACAGGCCTGTAATTCCCTGGCTCATCCAACTGGCCCTTCTTATGGATGGGCACCACGTTGGCCAGCTTCCAGTCCTCTGGGACCTCGCCAGTGAGCCAGGACTGCTGGAAAATTATGGAGAGTGGCTTGGCCAGCTCATCTGCCAGCTCTCTCAGCACCCTAGGATGAATCCCATCTGGTCCCATGGACTTGTGGGGATCCAAGCTGCTAAGGAGAGTTCCAACCACCGCCTCATGGAACATAGGGAAACTGTGCAGCTCCCTGGCTCCTTCTGCTAGCTCTGCAGGCCAGCTGTCAGGAAGACGTTCTGCCCTTCTAGTAAAAATTGAGGCAAAGAAGGTGTTAAGTATCTCTGCCTTTTCCTTATCCTTGGTTACAATGTTCCCCTCCGTATCCACCAAGCAGAAGGTCCGTGCCACCGGCAGCGCACCAGTTATCCCCCCCACAATCCACAAGAACTTACACGGCCGCCCCGGCAACATCACTTGAGCCCCCAACTGCCAAACCCAAACCGACGCCCAGAACTAAATTTAAACTCTCCATCCTTTGCAATCGATCTGCAGAGTGGGCACAACAGCCAGCCCCACATTGGGCGCCAAAATGTAATGGGTTGGGGGCAAGCCCCCCTCCCCACCACGCGCAGAAATAACGACTCAGACAAACAGATTGCAAAAGTGATGGAAAGTTTAAATAGAACAGTGAGTGCGTGCAGAGAACTAGAAATACAGTGACAAGAGAAAAGAACCCAAAACAGACCCAGAGAAATCCCATCCCTACCTGAGGGTACATCCGAGACCCCCAGGGCTCCTTCTTCCCCCTCCCATTGCTAGGCTAGTCTCAGCTGGCCAGATCTGAGACTGCCCATCCCCCCATGGCCTTGGGCCTAGCCAGGCCCAAAGCCAGGAGATCTCTCCCCCATGTTACCGGCTGATGGAGGAGGAAGAAAAGAGGAAGTGCCAGACCCCGCCATGAAACTTATAGTGGTGCAAGGGATCATGGTAGGAAATAACCTAATTTCCTGTGTCCACCCACTGGGCTGGACTTCTGGACACAGGAAACACCCCTGTAGCAGAGGGCAGCCAGCCCAAACTACGACACAGGCCATTTCACGTACACATCCCAGTATACTCTGTTATCCCTGGCCTCCACCTGGCTGGAGGTAGGGCACCTCTAATGCTGGCGGCAATGTCCACACTTGTCGCATGGTCCTGTGTTACTAGGGGAAGGGTCTCTTGAGCGAGAGGGACCACTCCAGGAAACTGGGGCAGCTCTTCTCCTAGATGAGTTATCCCCGTGGTGCCCACCTTGCAGTTCCCGCACCCTGTTCCAGAGGGCAGAGGTGGGTTGGCCATGCCAGGAGTCCATGTCCTCTCCATGGTCACAGAGGAACCTCCACAGAGACCTCCTTGACATTCCCCGATTGGCTTGGGGTGATCTCCTAGGGGAAGGTCGCCTGTTTCTGATTGCTGAAACCTGGACCCATTCTGAAGGAGAAGGGGAAAAGGAGGCATCGCTCCCCTTTTTCAGTTCAGACATGGAGGTCTTGATCTCTTTGACAATGTCTTTAGCCATAGTTTCTATGGCTGAGATCAGGGGTTTCTGATTTATACTTAAACAGAAACTACTCTGTTGGGTTGTTTGTTGTTTGGGGTTTTTTTGCTAATCCTCATTCTTATAGAATCCTGAAGCACAGAATTAAAGACTCTTTTTGTTGGAAAAGACCTTCTCGATCATTGAGTGCAACCATTCTCTAACTCTCCCAAGTCTGGTGCTAAAGAATGTCCCTCAGCACCGTATTCCTGCCTCAAGGCATGAGGATTCATCCACCTGCAGAGCCTGTCCCAGTCTTTGGGAACACTATCAGTGAAGAAGCTTTTGCTAATATCCAACCTAAACCTCCTCTGGCGTAACTTCCTCACATCCTATGCTTCCAGCTTAGAATAGAATAGAATAGAATAGAATAGAATAGAATAGAATAGAATAGAATAGAATAGAATAGAATAGAATAAGCCAGATTGGAAGAGACCTTTGAGATCATCAAGTCCAACCTATCATCCAACACTAATTAACTAAACCATGGCACCAAGCACCCCATCCAGTCTCTTCTTAAACACTTCCAGTGATGGTGACTCCACCACCTCCCTGGGCCAGCCCATTCCAGTGGCCAATCACTCTCTCTATGAAGAACTTCTTCCTAACATCCAGCCTAAACCTCCCCTGGTGCAGCTTGAGACTGTGTCCTCTTGTTCTGGTGCTGGTTGCCTGGGAGAAGAGACCAACCCCCACCTGGCTACAACCTCCCTTCAGGGAGTTGTAGACAGCAATGAGGTCTCCCCTGAGTCTCCTCTTCTCCAGCTAAGCAACCCCAACTCCCTCAGCCTCTCCTCATAGGGCTTGTGCTCCAAACCCCTTCCCAGCTTTGTTGCCCTTCTCTGGACATGTTCCAGCAACTCAACATCTTTCCTAAACTGAAGGGCCCAGAACTGGACACAGGACTCAAGGTGTGGCCTGACCAGTACTGAGTACAGGGGCAGAATGACCTCCCTGTTCCTGCTGGCCACACTGTTCCTGATACAGGCCAGAATGCCATTTGCCCTCTTGGATGCCTGGGCACACTGCTGTCTCATGTTCAGCCTACTATCAAACAGTCCCCCCAGGTCCCTTTATGCCTGGCAGATGAGTGGCACATTGTAGATGAGTGGCACATTATGAAATTCCTCAGACTGCTAACACCAGAGGAAGGTCAACTGATTATTCAGAAAGTGAAATATAATTTACATTGCATTTAACCAGTCAGGAATATCTGGGCCTTATTTCATTATCTGCACATTTATGAGCACATTTATGCGCACATTTATGTTTATTCAGGACTGTTCAAACTGCATAAAATTTCCTCATGAATACCTCTCAACCACCACACCTAATGAGACGATACAATGAGGAACAGGTACAAGGCTTTTAATGTTCATAAGAGGTTTATAAAGCATGAAGGGTCATGAAGTGTCACAAAAACGATCAGAGGGCTGGAGCACCTCTCCTACAAGGACAGGCTGAGAAACTTGAGGCTGTTCAGCTTGGAGAAGAGAAGGCTCCAGGGAGACCTTAGAGCTACATTTCAATATCTGAAGCTGTCTATGCTGATTGCAAGGGGGTTGGAGAGGACCTCTTGGCAATTATCTTGTTCAATCCCCTGCTAAATCAGGGTGACCCAGAGCAAGTGGCACAGGATCATGTCCAGATGGATTTGGTGACTCCATAATTCTCAGAGCAAAGCTTTCCCTTATGTTTAGGTGGAACCTCCTGGGTTCTAGTTTGTGCCCGTTGCCCCTTGTCCTGTCACTGGACACCACTGAAAAGTGACAGGTGCCATCATCTTGTCCCCCATCCTTTAGATATTTGTAAGCATTGAGAAGATCCCCTCTCAGCCTGCTCTTCTCCATTGTGAACAGCTCCAGGTATCTCAAAGAGATGCTCCAGTGCCTTCAGCATCTTTGTGGCCCTCTGTTGGATTCCCTCCAGTAATGAACTTGTCCTCCAGCATTCCCTGGTCCTTCATGGCAGAGCTGATTTCCAGCTAGTCAGCTCCTCATCTGTACTGGTGCAGAGGATTATTCTTTCCCACATTCGGGACTCTACACTTGCCCTTGTTGAACTTCCTGAGGTTGCCCTCTGCCCATGTCTCCAGCCTGTCCAGGTCAAAGGGTCTCACATGCCATGGAAAGAAAGAAACATGGTTGTGCATAGTGAACCAAACATGTCTGAGTAGTGAGAGGAAAGGCAGGTGGTGGTTCCTGCTTACATACTTACTCTCTGTACAAATTACTGAGTTAAGAAGGCACAGAGGAGATATGAAAACTCCCAGATCTTTCATGCATTCTTCCTATGTTCTGAAAACTTTGTATGGTCAAGCTGATTTTTTCACTCAAAATACTACATGACTGTTCTTCTGAAATTATCTGTTAGAAACATACTGTACCTATAATTGACTGCTCTTAACAGCTGCTGTGTATCTGAATCTGAGGATTTCATGGCCAAGATCAGCACATAAGAAATCAATAGGTCACTGAAATATATGCAACAAGACTGGCAGAGCACTTGAAAGAATTTCATTGGAAGGCTATGCAGTGTACTGTATGGGAAAATACTGTGAGCTATTATCAGTCTGAAAGAAATTGGAGTTTATGGTTTCTTTTTGTGCTGGAACAGAGCAAACTGATGATTAAAAAAAGATGGCGATTTACTTTTTCTTTTCTTTTCCCCCCACCCATTCGTTTTTTGACTCTTTAATGTTGAAGTCAGAAGCTGTAATGGAGTGCTGTTGACAAACTCTGTGTTGATGCAGAAGAGTGAAATACCCTAGTCAAGCCATACAGAGAATCTTAGTCCCTGATGAAGTCACAGATCTACGTGCAGCATTCACCGAAGTGATTAACTGGTAGAAATGTAAGAAAAGATGCATCAAGCTCTCAACATGTGTTCAGCTTACAGCCAGAACAAACATGCTCATGCCAGTGTGAACCATAGTTCAAAGAGCTGGAAAATTCAAAAGACGTTGCCTGAAAGTTTCCACTATTGTTTTTGCTAAAAATACTTTTGTTCCAATGAGGAGTACACCTTTTTATAAGGTACCGCATTTCTTTTCTCTCTTCCTTTTAAGAAAACAGACTTCAATGCTGTATTCTCCTTCACCGTGTTAGCACACAGTAAAGCAGCCAGTTAGATAAAAGACCATATCTGATATCAAGCTTTTCTCTTGAGTTTACCAGTCTATCTTTAAACCATTAAACATGCATTTATTCTCATTATTGTGAACCCTAGCTCAGCCATGGAAGTTAAATAACAGAGCAACATGATTTCTAAATTACCAAAAGCTTTGGCTTTTTCCAGAGAGGCTAAAAAGGAGCGAAGACTGATTCCTTTTACCATCACAATCAAAAACAAAAAAGTCATGCTGAATTTTTGTGTGGAACTACATGGCTCTCACTAAAGGCCAATAAAATCATAAGGGCAAAAAAATAAAAAGAAAAAAAAAAAAAGGAAAAAAGGAGAAGAAGAAAATTATCAAATATTTTAAAATGTTTTCTACAGAGTATTCTCCAGTTATTCAACTGAAAGAGGTCAACTTTCAGCTCTCATTCCTTTTTGTACATGATTCCTTGCTCTATTTTATGGAAAACTTTCATATTTTGTAGGAAGTAATTGAAATGTGCAAGTTACTCTGTGCATTTTCAAATACTGTCTTCCACGGACACCAGAGATGGAACTGTTCCATTAAAACAGATGAACATTCAGTGCACTTGACATGGCATGAATGGGTTTAAATGAGGTAGTTCTCAATCAAGGTGGAATCACAGAATCAATAATGTTGGAAAAGACCTCAGAAATCATCAAGTCCAACCTGTCACCCAACACCTCATGATTAAACCATGGCACCAAGTGTCACATTCAGTCCCCTCTTGAACACCTCCAGGGATGGTGACTCCACCACTTCCCTGGGCAGCACATTACTCTTTCTGTGAAGAACTTTCTCCTCACCTCGAGCCTAAGCTTCCCCTGATGCAATTAGCCAGGTTGGAAGAGACCTTTGAGATCATCAAGTCTAACCTATCATCCAACACTAATTAACTAAACCATGGCACCAAGCACCCCATCCAGTCTCTTCTTAAACACTTCCAGTGATGGTGACTCCACCACCTCCCTGGGCCAGCCCATTCCAGTGGCCAATCACTCTTTCTATGAAGAACTTCTTCCTAACATCCAGCCTAAACCTCCCCTGGTGCAGCTTGAGACTGTGTCCTCTTGTTCTGGTGCTGGTTGCCTGGGAGAAGAGACCAACCCCCACCTGGCTACAACCTCCCTTCAGGGAGTTGTTGTAGTGGAAATGCCCTCAGAAATGCGCAGCAGATCCATCAATGAAAATATAAGTTTATTTATATATATATATGTACAAACTCTGTAACGGGGTATTTACAATCACCCTTCACAGGTATCAATATTCAGTTAGTGGAACTATCTTTACAGAATGTTATGTATGGGCATTTAAATCAAAATGATTCACAGAACTTATAATCGAAACTGAGCCAGAGAGTGGTGGGGGAGGGGTTGGTCAGTGACCAGCAACCCTCCACCCGGAGCAATATAAACGCTATCCTAACTGAAGCTCTGTAAAGAAGAGCTTGGCTTACTCACAAGCTGAGAACTTCGTGGAGTCTTTCCTTAATTATGTTTATAGTCCAGACAACGTGGCACAGATGTGCCCTAATAGGAGTATCTCCCAGGATACAAAAGGTTCCTCGCTTGGAGGGGGGCAGTGGCAGGTCAGCAATGCTGGTTCACACGGTCTACCAGGTTTTCTCCTACAACGATGGATCACGCAGTGGTTGATCCCATGGAGTGCTGTCCACGGCACCGCATGCATCTGGGTGACGGTGGCAAAAGGACCATGAGGCCTCTTGAAGCACTGGCTGGCATGCACGCACACACAGGCTCCAACACCGAGGTGGGGGGAGCTCATTTACCAAACGACCCCTATTTACCATTTGCCCCAGTGAATACTGGTCCAATAAGCATCTGTTGCTAATGCAAAGATTAACCAATGAACTGACACCTATCAAATATGGCCTAAGTGTATGCTATACCCAGGGAAACAAACATATAGCCTGCCTCTTGTACTACAGGGGTGAGACCACGCCCAGGTAGGCTGTTTACCTGGACTCAGTGGTGCCACGATCCCCCCTGCTGCCTCCAGAAAGGAGGGGGAACAAAGGAGGGCAAAGGAGGGTTAACACATAGAAAAATATATCCTACACAAATGTTTGGGGCACAATCCTGACCATAAGCATCCTTCACTACAGTTGTAGACAGCAATAAGGTCACCCGTGAGCCTCCTCTTCTCCAGGCTAAACAATCCCAGCTCCCTCAGGCTCTCCTCATAGGACTTGTGCTCAAGACCTCTCCCCAGCCTTGTTGCCTTTCTCTGGATATGTTCAAGTGTCTCAATATTCTTCTTAAATTGAGGGTCCCAGAATTGGACACAGTACTCAAGGTGTGGCCTGACCAGTGCTGAGTACAGGGGCAGAATGACCTCCCTGTTCCTGCTGGCCACACAATTCCTGATGCAGGACAGAATGCCATTTGCCTTATTGGAGAAACACATTTCTTTGTGTGGAATAACTTTTTCTTTTCTTTGCCCTTGTTGATCCCACATTAGTAATCTGAGTTGACAGAGCTGATAAATCATAGAGAGGGGAGAACAATCTGTGAAGACACTGACACAATGACAGGTTGCATTTATTGATACTGTAGCTCTTTGCTGTGGGTACAAGTCAGACGTTACCTTAGGGTTTTTAGGGGAAACTTAGGAAGCAAATGAAACTGCAGGGAAGTACCTTAATAGCATCTAGAATAAAAGATTTATTCTTTTGATTCCATGCATTCACTCAGAATACTGGGTTCAGTTTTGCACCCCACGTCTTTATGGAGCAGGTCCAGAGAAGGGCAAGAAAGCTGGTGAAGGGTATGAAGAAATGATCTGGTGAAGAGCAGCTGAGGGAACTGGGGTTGTTTAGTCTGGAGAAGAGGAAGCTGAGGGGAGACCTCGTTGCTCTCTACAACTCCTTGAATGGAGTGAGGTGGGGGTCGGTCTTTCCTCCCTAGTATCAGGCAACTAAAGAAGAGGAAACAGCCTGAAAATGTGCCAGGGGAAGTTTAAGTTGGATATTAGGAAAATTTTCTTTGCTGAAAGAGTGGTGAGACATTGGAACAGGCTGTCCAGGGAGACGGTGATGTCACCATACCTGAAGGTGTGCCAGAAACATGTGGACATGGCACTTGGGGACATGGTTTAATGTCATGGTGGCCTTAGGTTGATGGTTGTGCTCAGTGATCTTAGACGTCTTTTCCAACCAAAATCATTCTATGATTCTGTGATTTGTGTAGCTGTATATATGCATCCACACTTGTTTGCACACATATTTCTCTGTGTGTGGGTGTAGAAGTCTAGCTCTCTATCAGAAGTATGCTTTGGAATGAGTAACTCTTGTGCAACATCTTTTAAATTATAGATTTTTAAACAACACATTTACCTCACTTTATTATGAAATTGTCTGCCAGTCAAAGTCTTTCTTGGCAAATTACTTTAAATACTGACTTGGGGTAAGAGTTTCAAACACCTAGACAATGTGAAAAGACCCCTTTCTTTTCACTTTTGTATTTAAAAAGATAAAGCCAGGAGTAAATACTCCTCTATGAAAAATCAAATGTTTAAAGTAAAACCAAACACAATTAATTTCTGTAAATACCAAAAAGAGAATCCAAGCCTTCAAACCATAAATTGCTAAATTACAAGGATTGCACTGAGCTGGGTAAACACAGAAATATTTGAATTTCATTCTTTCCAAATTTCCTTTCACTTCGAGCTCCAAATGGAAGTTGAATCTTAAAAAACAGAAACTATTTTACAGCATTTTATTGTTGGAAGGCGATCAAGAGGATGTAGCCTAGCCTTAACAGGCCATGACTGGCACCTGAGGTTAGACCTTCAAAGAACAAACTATTGGCAGTGACAGCGAGAACACAAAAGTGAAATGTCTAGCATACAGGCTTTGGATTATAATTGTTTCATAGGTATTTGATGTCCAAAAAGTGAATGGAAAAAATAAAGTTAAATGTACTTAGCGGACACTTTCACATCTATGGCATTTCCACTCAGAATCTGTATTTGGTTTCTCTCTTTTTTTCTCTCTTTAAAAATAAAATAAAGTAAAATATTAGAGATGTTTCCAAACTCGGTATTTTAAGAGGAAAATATTAAATGCATGTGTTGCTGGCATATTTCAATTTTTTGCTTTCCTTAATTGCTTATGATCTCAGAAGATAATAATTGCATGGTTCCTTGATTGTTTGTGTGTTTACTGAAGTGTTTATTTGCTGTTTCTCTACATGGAGTCAAAGTTGTAGAATCACAGAATCATAGAATTATAGAATAGTTTGGGTTGGAAAGGACCTGAAAGATATCTAGTTCCAATCCCCTTCCATGGGCAGGGACCCCTCCTACTAGACCAGCTCGCTCAAGGCCTCATCCAGCCTGGCTTTCAACACTTCCAGGCTTGGAGCCTCTACAACATCCCTGGACAACCTGTTAGTGCTTCACCACCCTCCTGGGGAAGAATTTCTTCTTCATGTCTAATCTAAATACAGCTTCTTCCAATCTGAAGCCATTACCCTTCATCCTGTCATTACATACCTTTGTAAAAAGTCCCTCACCAACTGCCCTGCTGGCTCCCTTTGAATTCTGGAAGGTCTCCCTAGAGCCTTCTCATCTTCAGGCTGAAGAGCTTACGTATAAGAGTGAAGCTCTATTTCAGACACAAATAAATTAAAAGAAAGACACTCTTGTTTTACATAACTAGAGTACGCGTTTAGCAATTTACTAACTAGTCTGGCCAAGTTCTACTCAAGACATTCAGGAACTCTATTCTATTAAGTATATGTTATAGTTCCTATTTCTGCTGGCATTTCAGGCATGTGATCAAGGTACATACCACATGGTATACCAGTACCATGTGCTGTAACACATTCATTTTGGTCCTTTTTTTTTCCTGCTCTTCGTCTTGTCTTTATCATTTCTGTAGATCTTGTAGTGCAAGGATGACACGTGGAATTTGAGGATGCTCCTGAAACAGGAGGTGAAAAACAGTGACCAAAATAAAATAGTGGTTTAGTCTGAAAGGGTGCACTTATTCTTCTCTAGTCCATTGAGAGACAGAGATGGAGCTAGTCTAGCATCCAAAAGCTGAATTACAGGAGGCTCAGTGGGTGATTTGGCACTTGCTTTAGCAGTTACTCCTTTATCCAATATCTCAGCTGGACAGCCTTGAGGGTGGAGTGTGGCTAATTAATTGCAATGGCTGAAGGTACAGAAGAAAGGACACCTTTGCTTGCTGTTTCCAGAGGAAAGCGTATCCTCAAAGTCAAACTGAAACCTTTGTCTCTGAAACAGAGGCAACAGGAAAATAAAATCTTGTCTTCAAAGACTACAAATGTATGCGCAAGAATGTCTTTCCACATGAATGTTCTTTACAAGGTTACCAAAGTTCTTCTTGGATCTATGAGGTTGCTCCCCATTTGATCAGCAGCTTTGAGGAGCTACTTTAACTGCAGCTTTTGACTACTGTCAAAAGAGTGGAGGGAGGGAAAGGAAAGGATTGAGTGTTAGAAGAAAGGAAGGAGAACAGTCAGCTGTTGTAGATATGAATCTTATCTTTCACACATGATTTATTTATGAATGCCATCTAGTCTAGAGCCTACTCTAGTTTACATTCACCCACAATTTGCAAATTGCCAAGAGCTTTGCAGGAATCTTCTACTTGCTTAAGCCATAACTCATCAAGACCACTTTAAATACAAAACAGTTTCACATCCTCTGAGCTGGCTAAGGCAGTCACTTCCTGAGACTACACAGCAGATACAGGTTCAGGCTCTTTTCTTCTGCCACTTCATGGCAAGGGCTGAAAGCACCAACCACAGCGCAGCAGGAAATAGTTGAAAGGCAGTAACCTCTGAAACTATTCTAACTGTTTTCAAGGTGTCAAAGGCCAGGTTGGACAAGGCCTTGAACAACTAGTGGGAGGTGTCCCAACCCAAGCCATTCTTTGATTCTACAAAAAGGATTTTGGATCCACATCCTGAGAGAGCTAAGCATGTGATAGCAGTAGGACGCTACAGGTGAGTGTTGTAAGTCCAGAACTATAACATCATGTGTCTGGCTTCCATGGCTATCTTTGGTGGTTTTATTGACTTATAAAAGGGGATACTTGTAAAAATCAACCATGTTCTTAGAGCTGATGCTAACATTTAAAGGCCACCACAGTAAAAATTCACATTATGTTTATTACATTCATGGATACCTTTTTGTATGCTTGCCACTGTCTTCAATTCATATTTGGGGCAGGGAAGAGAAGCTCTTTCCACTGCAAGTAATGTGAGGAATCTGATCAGAAAGGCTATCCCCATGTCCTCAAATGTTATGCAGCAACATAACTGGCTATACAAGGTCCACTTTAATTTAAAATTTATCTGTGACAATTTTCCAAGTTTCTTCTCAGTTCTCAGAGAAAGTGTTGTGAGAAAAACCACCACTTAAATCACCTCCCTTGCTGTGCATTACAGCTTTCTTTGTCAGCCATAAGAAGTTCTAGATGACCATTCTTCACATTTCATAGCACTCATCATCTTTCTCTTTAGCCTTTATTGTGTAGTTCTACTATATAGAAAAGTTGACCTCTTTAGGATAGAGTGAGCAACACTGCAAGGAAATTTTAACCAAAATGCAAAATGCTATCAACATTCTAGGTATAAAATGGTGGCTTGCCATTCCAGCTTACCCCAGCTGGAAACCAGTCCTATTAGTCTATAGGATTTCTTAATTAGTAAACCACTTCAGCAAGCAGCTGGGACTTGAGCAACTTTCTTGCATGCCTCCAGATTCAACATCCATGACCTCCCTAGACAACCTGTTCCAGTGTCTCACCACCCTCACTGTAGAGAACGTCTTCCTAATATCTGAACTAAATCTACCCTCTTCCAGTTCAAAGCCATCATCTCTTGTCCTATCACTACAAGCCCTTGTAAGAAGTACCCCCACAGCTTTCTTGTAGGCCCCCTTTGGGTACTGCAAGGCTCCTCTAAGGGCTCCTGGAGCCTCCTCCTCTCTAGGCTCAACTCTTGCAGCCTGTCCCCACAGGGAAGGTGCTCCATCCCTCTGATCATCTTTGTCGCTTCCTCTGTACCCACTCCAGGTGGGTTCTCATGAGAGTAGAGTAGAGGGGGAGAATCGCCTCATTCATCCTTCTGGTTACAGTTCTTTGGTCACAAAGCACAATGTGCTTTGATGAAGGTAAGCAGGATTACTCTGACCCTTCCTTTGCTGAGACTTGTTCTGCTGAGACGTGTTCTGCTGAGACAGAAATCAAGGTCAAGCAACATTGCTTTGGAACAGAGGATGCAAAAGTGTTTGATGGACCTCACTTGGAAACAGAAAAATGTAATTAATTTTCTATATACCTAAATGAAATTATTTGCTCAGTTAAGTCTAGCTTGCTATTCACAATTTCATTTGCTATTTGTCTATATCCTTCACTCTATAATTTAAAGGGACCATTACAACATCTAATTTTCAATGTAATTTTTGGAGCAAGGCTCTTCTTGCTCAACATTTCCTGTCGTTAGTACGGAAACTAGTTCTTGGCTCTAAGTATAGTACAAACATAAGAGCCTTCCTGTTTTCTTTGCTGTGCACATTGACTAGTGACAATATCCTCATTCCCAAGACTTGCATATAACACTCAATGTCTTCAGAGGAAGTAGCAAATTTCTTATTGAAGCTTTTGCCCACTGTACATAAGAAATCCTGCAATTCTGACAGCTCCAAATTCTTAGCAGCAAAGCCCTTCCATTATTCTTGCCATTTGCTTACATGCATTTACTGTTGGGGTATTAAAGAAAGTTTCCTGAGGAAGAATATGGATACTGTCATTCCTGAGGTACTGGGACAGTAGTATGGAAAATTAGGGTAAGGAGGACAGGGTGATGGTGTTGAAAGACAGACATGTATGTCAAAACTCCTACCCTCACCTCCAGAGCTTCACTTTGCAGACTGAGATTTAGGATGCTGTAGGAAAAACATCACTAGCAGATTATCAAGGCTTATTTAACTCACATAATGGCATGCTTCCAGTTACCAGTTTTCTATAAAGAATTCAGCCCATGTTACCATTTGAATTTTGCATACCCTTTCAGTTGGAATTTAGGGTCTTACTCAGTTGAAGAGACCATCACAATTCAAATAGGATTTGGGCAGCCCTGCAGTGCAAGATAACCCAAACCTGGCTGCTTCTAAAACTTGCAGTGCTCACCTACAACAGCCCAGTGCTATAAATTTTGCAATTAAGCTTTCAGATAGGGCCTGGGAACTTCTGTATCAGCAATAGGAGGTGAAGCCTAAATATTCAGCCATGAAGAACTGCTTCAATTACCCACCCAACTACATCATCGAGCAGTGGGGGGGCTTTTTTTTTTCTTCCCACAGGGACACATTAGTTGGATAGAGTCTGGTTGGATGTTCTCCAGCTTGAAAGAAGTAGGTGGGGTGGGGGAGGATTTTTCCAGAGAAAAGAGTAATTATTTGGATTATATACTGCATTAAAAGAAGAGGTTGCTGGGAAATCCAGGCTTTTCCACCCTCACGAAGAGACAGTCTTCTCTCAGGGTTCCCATTGAGCCCGACTGTTGTGCGGTCAGTAGTTAACTGGCAGACTGCCAATAGTTTTTCTCATTATGCAAATACAAGGAAGGAAATGGGGATTTTCAGAGGCAGATGAGGATTTTTAAAAGAAAAAAATGGGTATTCTTACCTCTCTCATCTGAAGCCAGGCATGATGGGACAGAAAGGAACAAGACTTCTGAATATTGCTTTTCTGTCTGCCAGACTCTAAAGCTTCTTTACGCACGGAGCAATAGGGTTTATTAAATAAGATTTACTGGGATCTTTACACTGGATTGTGCTAGGGAAATGAAATAATTAGAGACTTTATTCTCAAGGATCAAATCAGCAAGAACTGTGGATGCTTTAGAAGCATTGCCAACTGTTGTGATAAAATTCTTGTGATAATGTATTGGACTTTCTTCTGCCTTGTTGCTTGAACTCATCCTCTTATGTGAGAACATCAACTTTTGTTTAAAAAACAAATTGTCTAGTCCATGTAGCTAAAGAGGTTAAGTAAAAATGATGACATTCAAAAGGTCAAGGCACACACACACACAAAAAGAGAAGACAAACTAAAGGCAAACATTTTTTTATTCACTGAAACCCCATGATTATGAGGAAAGAGGCTGACTCACTATTTTTCAGTACTTGCAGTTGACCATCCCATTCTGACACAACACATTACACATACTCAAATAGAGTGCACAGGATGGAAAGTTCAGAGCCTCTCCTTTTTGCTGAAAAGCACCAGCATGGAGCAGAAAATCATGCTTTATTTCTTACTCTTTCATGAGAAGTGGGGAAACAGGCTATGTGACCTTGCTACGTGATTTCTCTTCTACCCTTTTTTTCAGCTGCAGTGGTATTCTTTCAGAAAACTGATTCTGAGACTCCACTTATTTTACACTTCAGGAAACAGCTAAAATAATTTTTTTAATACTTATGGCTGAAAATCATTCATCTCTGATCTAGTTGGAGATATCCCATGCTCACTGTAGGGAGGTTGCACAAGACAACCCTTGAGCGTCCCTTCCAAACCAATTCACTCTGAATCCTTACACAGACAGTAACCAAACAGGCTTGGAAATAATTTTTATTTAGGACCTTGTGGAGGTGACATCCTAGTGAAGATGTTCCAAAGGAAAGTAAAGGCAAAAGTTTCCTGTGTTTAATGCAATTCAAAACACTCACAAGTGTGTTTCCCAGTCATATCTGAAGATGTAGTTTTCTGAGGAGCACTGATCCAAAAAATTATGCTAAGTATCAAGTGATAGGAGGAGAGGAAATTGCTTCAAGTTGGATGTTGGGAATTTTAGATTGGATATTGGATGAAACTTCTTCTTTGAAAGGGTTCTCAAAGACTCCCCAGTGGGGTGGTTTAGTCCCTGTCCCTTGAGATATTGTAAAGAAGTTGAAAAGGGGTGCTGAGGACATGATGTAGCACCAGACTTGGTAGAGTTAGAGAATGGAGGGACTTGATGAACTTAAAGGTCTGTTTCTACTGAAATTACTCTGATTCTGTAAGGTGAAGTAAACGAGAGATTTGCCATTGATTTTGGAGGGACAGAATTTGGGATCATTGTGATTTCATAGAATCATAGAATTGTTAGGGTTGGAAGGGACCTCAAGGATCACCCCATTCCAACCCCCTTGCCATGGGCAGGGACACCTCACACTAGGTCAGGTTGCTCAGAACCCCATTCAGCCTGGCCTTAAAACCCTCCAGGGATGAGGCTTCTACCACCTCCCTGGGCAACCTGTTCCAGTGTCTCTCCACCCTCATGCTGAAGAACTTCCTCCTAACATCCAATCTGAATCTACCCATTTCTATTTTTGCTCCATTCCCCCTAGCCCTATCACCACCTGTCATCCTAAAACATCCCTCACCAGCTTTCTTGTGGGCCCCCTTAAGATACTGCCAGTGGAAAAGCTTTCCTTGTTGCAGTCAGGAGGTATGAAGTAGGTGGTGTTTTTTACCCCTTTACACAACAAAAACAATACACAGATACCAACTGATTAGGAAGTTGATTCTTCAGCAACTCAGATGTTTGCTAAGACTTTACAAATGTTTCTGATTATATTAAGATTTAGCAGCCTCCAAAAATAAAAGAAATAGTACAACACTCATCATAGATACCAGGTCTTTTGCACCAACAGTAAATGCTGAAGCCTAGAAGAAGGGGTTAAGGCCAAGCTGGTGTTAGCTTTATAATCCATCAATTATCCAGTTAATAAACTGTAAAATATGTACTTTATACATTGCCGCTGGGCATCTGCTGGTTAATATGGACTGTCTGAGTAAGATTTCTAAGAATTGCAGGACAGAAATTGGTGGGGGCCAGAATGTTGAAACTTTAAGAGTACCTTCAGATCAGAACTGCCTTTGGCCTGACACCATCTACTGTATATTTGGTTTGAGTATTCACCACATTGTGAGTTTAACAACCACATGAATAGGAATTTTCCTTGGTTCACCAGCAAAGTGTGGGGACATTGTGGTCCCAAGCACAAGCAGTTTGCTCAGTTTCCAGGAGTGCCATGTTAGAGTCACAGTGTTAATTTTTGAGGAGTCTCAAACTGCACAGGGAGAACTTTAGGCTTGATCTTAGAAAGAAGGAAGTTCTTCACAGAAAGAGAGATTGCCCATTGGAATGGGGTGCCCAGGGAGGTGGTAGAGTCGACATCCCTGGAGGTGTTCAAGAAAATCCTGGATGAGGCACTTAGTGCCATGGTCTGGTTAATTAGATAGGGTTGGGTGATCTTGATGATCTTGGAGGTCTCTTCCAGCCTGGCTGATTCTGTGATTCTGTGATCAGAGATAGGCACCTGAGCCCTGGCACAAGAGTCCAGCAGCCTGAGATAAGTCTATTGCCAACTCTGCAGCAGCTCAATTAGACATCTTAGAATGGAGTTCAAAGTTGGTAGGAGCCTGACTGGAGGAGGAATCAGCACTCTGAGACACTGATGGCAAGCAAGTAAGAAATACTGAAGACAGAGGTAAAGTGGCAATGCACAATCTACAGCCTGGAGTGGGCAAGCCCCTGGTGTGGTGGTTTCCAGAGCTCACCTCCTCAGAAGGAATCTCAAATTGCAGACTAAGCTCCAAGGACTGCTCAAATATTTTATTTAACATCTGTTTTCCTTAAAGTATATAAAGAATTGTAGGCTCCACCACGACACCTCACTGCTCCAAGCCAATTTCACTAAACTTGTGATTTTTTTTTCTTTTTTTTTTTTGCAAAACAGAAAAGCTTCTAAAGAACAAACTGAAGAGTATTCTATTTATTCTACCTTCTTTCTCCACAAAATCACATCAAAGATGGCTAGGACACTCCAGAGTGTGGTGCAGGAGCAATGACACCATCAACCATGCTGCAAACCTCATATCCTGCTTGTTAGATTCTTCTTCTTGTAACTTGCTTGAGATATGCAGGCAGGATCATTGCTGCAAAAGGACAGCAGGAATCCCTACCCTTGTGATTATCACTACCCTGAGCTGCTGTGGTTTTCCTTGAATGACTGCCCTTATTTCAAGCTTCTTTACTGACACTGGGTACAGAGGTCTGATTTTTGGAAAGGAGCAGCAAGAGAATAGCTAGCAAAAATTGCAAGAATGTCAGTCCTGGCCTCACATCTTCTCCCAGCTGCTTCTGGCCACTTGGTGAAGATGGCTATCTTCCACATTCCTTCATTTACCAAGTCTTAGCATAGGTCTCCTTGAGACCTGGTTGAGGGGTCAGGTGTACAAATAATTTTTTGATCAATACCCTTAGTTGCAGGAGGGAATACCGACTGGACAGATGGGCAGAGTCCAATGGGATGGCTTTCAACAAGTCCAAGTGCCGAGTGCTGCACTTTGGCTATGGCAATCCCATGCAGAGGTATAGGCTGGGGTCGGAGTGGCTGGAGAGCTCCCAGACAGAGAGGGACCTGGGTGTGCTGATCGACAGCCACCTGAATATGAGCCAGCAGTGTGCTCAGGTGGCCAGGAGGGCCAATAGCATTCTGGCCTGCATTAGGAATAGTGTGGCCAGCAGGAGCAGGGAGGTCATAGTGCCCCTGTACTCTGCTCTGGTTAGGCCGCACCTTGAGTACTGTGTCCAGTTCTGGGCTCCTCAGTTTAAGAAGGACATTGAGACACTTGAGCGTGTCCAGAGAAGGGCAACAAGGCTGGTGAGAGGCCTTGAACACAAGCCCTATGAGGAGAGGCTGAGGGAGCTGGGATTGTTTAGCCTGGAGAAGAGGAGGCTCAGGGGTGACCTTATTGCCCTCTACAACTACCTGAAGGGTGGTTGTAGCCAGGAGGGAGTTGGCCTCTTCTCCCAGGCAACCAGCACCAGAACAAGGGGACACAGTCTCAAGCTGCGCCAGGGGAGGTTCAGACTCGAGGTGAGGAGGAAGTTCTTCACCGAGCGAGTCATTCGGCATTGGAATGGGTTGCCCAGGGAGGTGGTTGAGTCATCGACCCTGGAGGCGTTCAAGGGGAGATTGGACGTGGCACTTGGTGCCATGGTCTAGTCATGGGGTCTGCGGTGTCAGGTTGGACTCGATGATCCTCGAGGTCCTTTCCAACCTAAGTGATACTGTGATACTGTGATACCATAAGAAACAGGTCAGCAGCTGCAGTCAACAAGTGGCTTAGAGGCTGCTGCAGTCAAAAGAATTTTGGGGGTTTTGATCTTGGGGAACTTTCTACTGCACCAGGTCAGATGGCAACAGATGGAGTACATCTGTCCCAGAGGAGGGGAAAGGTCACAGTATACAAGAATGGCCTGTCCCCCAAAGGTAAAAGGATTCTGGGAAGGGAATTGGCAGGTCTCATAGACAGGGCTTTAAACTAGTTTCGAAGGGGGAAGGGGCTGAAACTAGTCCCCTCAGACAAGAGTCTGAGGGTGATAAGCTAGAGCCAGAGGTGAAACCAGCAGCCCAGCTGAAGTGCATGTACACTAATGCATGGAGCATGGGTAACAAACAAGAGGAGCTGGAAGCCTTGCTGCAGCAGGAAAGTTATGATGTAGTTGCCATCACACAGACGTGGTGGGACGACTCACATGACTGGAGTGCTGCAATTGAATGCTACAGGCTCTTCAGGAGAGACAGGCAAGGAAGAAGGGGTGGAGGGGTGGCCCTGTACATCAGGAAGGCACTAGATGCCATTGAGCTGGAGATTAGGGACGACTGAGCTGAGTGCTTGAGGGTAAGAATTAGAGGGAAGACCGGCAGAGCAGACATCCTGGTTGGAGTCTGTTATAAACCACCCAACCAGGAGGAAGAAGTTGATGAAGCATTCTATAGGCAGCTTAAGGCTGTCTCAGGATCGCCTGACCTTGTTCTCATGGGCGACTTCAACCTGCCTCATATCTGCTGGGATCTCAACATAGCAGAGAAGAGGCAATCTAGGAGGTTCTTAGAGTGCATGGAGGACAGCTTCTTATCCCAGGTGCTGCGTGAGCCTACCGGGGTAAGGCTATGCTTGACCTCCTCTTCACCAATAGGGAAGGGTTGGTGGGCGATGTGGTGGTCGGAGGGTGTTTAGGGGTCAGTGACCACGAGATAATTGAATTTTCAGTATTTGGTCAATTTAAGAGGGGCGGCAAGAAGACCTCCACTCTGGAATTTGGGAGGGCAGATGTCAGGTTACTCAAGGAACTAACTCAGAGGGTTCCTTGGGATAAAGCCCTTAAAAATAAAAGGGTTCAGGAGAGCTGGACCTGCTTCAAGGAAGAACTCTTGAAGGTGCAGGAACAGGCTGTGCCAATGTGCCGGAAGATGAGCTGCCGGGGCAGACGGCCAGCCTGGATGGGCAATGAACTTCTAAAAGAACTAAGGGAAAAAAAGAGGGTGTATCACCTTTGGAAGAAAGGTGAGGCAACCCACGGAATGTTTAAGGATGTTGCTAGATCATGTAGGAAGGAAATTAGGGTGGCAAAAGCACATTTGGAGCTTAGTCTGGCCTCTGCTGCGAAGGACAACAAAAAGTCCTTCTATAAATACATTAATAGCAAGAGGAAGGGCAAGGACAACCTCCACTCCTTGGTGGACACAGAGGGGAATGTTGTAACAAAGGATGAGGAAAAGGCAGAGATACTTAACACCTTCTTTGTCTCAATTTTTACTAGCAGGACAGAACATCTTCCAGGCAGCTGCCATGCAGAGCTGGCAGAAGGAGCCAGGGAGCAGCATAGTTTCCCTATGTTCCATGAGCAGGTAGCTGGAGTTCACCTCCTCCGCTTGGATCCCCACAAGTCCATGGAACCAGATGGGATCCATCCTAGGGTGCTGAGAGAGCTGGCAGAGGAGCTAGCTAAGCCACTCTCCATCATTTTTCATCAGTCCTGGCTCCCTGGAGAGGTCCCAGAAGACTGGGGGCTGGCCAACGTTGTGCCCATCCACAAGAACGGCCAGTTGGATGAACCAGGGAATTGTAGGGCTGTCAGCCTGACCTCAGTGCCAGGCAGGTCATCTTGAGTGCAATCACACAGCACTTACAGGATGGCCAAGGGATCAGGCCCAGCCAGCATGGATTTAGGAAGGGCAGGTCCTGCCTGACCAACCTGATCTCCTTCTACGATCAGGTGACCTGCCTGGTGGATGTGGGGAAGCCTGTGGATGTAGTCTACCTGGACCTCAGCAAGGTCTTTGACACCGTCCTCCACAGCAAACTGCTGGCCAAGCTATCAGCCCATGGCTTGGATGGGAGCACAGTGCATTGGGTTAGGAACTGGCTGGATGGCCAAGCCCAGAGAGTGGTGGTGAATGGTGCCACATCCAGCTGGCGGCCAGTCACTAGTGGTGTGCCCCAAGGATCAGTGCTGGGCCCTGTGCTCTTTAACAACTTTATTGATGATCTGGATGAGGGCATTGAGTCCATCGTCAGTAAATTTGCTGACGACACCAAGCTGGGGGCAGGAGTTGACCTGCTGGAGGGTAGAGAGGCTTTGCAGAAGAACCTCGGCAGGCTGGACAGATGGGCAGAATCCAACGGCATGAGATTTAACACATCCAAGTGCCGGGTTCTGCACATTGGCCACAACAACCCCATGCAGTGCTACAAGCTGGGGTCAGAGTGGCTGGAGAGCGTCCAGGCAGAGAGGGACCTGGGGGTGCTGGTCAATGGTAGGCTGAACATGAGCCTGCAGTGAGCCCAGGCATCCAAGAGGGCCAATGGCATCCTGGCCTGCATCAAGAACAGTGTGGCCAGCAGGAGCAGGGAAGTCATCCTGCCCCTGTACGCTGCACTGGTTCAGCCGCACCTCAAGTACTGTGTCTAGTTCCGGGCCCCTCAGTGTAGGAAGGATGTTGACTTGCTGGAACGAGTCCAGAGAAGAGCAACAAAGTTGGTGAGGAGTTTGGAACACAAGCCCTATGAGGAGAGACTGAGAGAGCTGGGGTTGCTTAGGCTGGAGAGGAGGAGACTCAGGGGTGACCTTATTGCTCTCTACAACTACCTGAAGGGAGGTTGTAGACAGGCAGATGTTGGTCTCTTCTCCCAGGCAGCTCATACCAGAACAAGAGGACACAGTCTCAGGCTGCACCAGGGGAAGTTTAGGTTGGATGCTAGGAAGAAGTTCTATACAGAGAGAGTGATTGCCCATTGGAATGTGCTGCCTTGGGAGGTGGTGGAGTTGCCATCATTGGAGGTGTTCAGGAGGAGACTTGATGGGGTGCTTGGTGCCATGGTTTAGTTGTTTAGGTGGGTTGGATTGGTTGATGGGTTGGATGTGAAGGTCTCTTCCAACCTGGTTGTTTTTATTATTATTATTATTATTATTATTATTATTATTATTATTATTATTCATGCCTTGGTGTGTGATTCCTTTATAGTCCTGTTCCCCATTCTCCACAAATTCTTTCTCATCCACAGACCTGTCCCCTTTAGAAACTTGTGTCACATTTGCAGAGTAATCTGTAGTGAAGTACCTTTGAAATATCCTTTCCAGGAGTATATTTTACAGGAGAACAGACTTACAGGTCAAGCATTTGCTAGCCATGAACTCAGCAAGCAGATAGGAGGATGTCAGAGCTAGCAGTGCTTCAAACCTGCAGCCGTTTCACTTTGAAAATGTATGACCAAACATATGTTAGGATGAAAAACCACAAAAGCTGCTTCAAAAGCATTCTGCCCTCCAAAGGGTGCACCAAAATAATTCCCAAAAGTTAAACCAAGGTCCAGATAATACTGAGAGATGGAAACATAAATTTTCTTGCTACCATCAGCCACTATGCACCCTACAGGCCTTGCATCTCTGACACAAACCAAACCAAGGGGTGTCAGTGGGTCCAAGTCCCTCCAGTATTACCTGCCTTTGCCATGTTCACCTCTGGACTAAGCTTTTGCACTGAAATATCAATAAAACAACTGTTCTGACCTCTCCAGCAGCTGCTGAGCTGCCATTTGTGCCAGCTGCTGCATATTTTAGCTTTCCTAGCAATAATCAATCATGCAGGCTTTCTATCACTACCATAGGGAAAAAAAAAAAAAAAAAATTACAGTGAAATACACAGTTTTAACAACCTCAGCACATGTTTCTAGTAACATTCACTCACTGATTCCTGAACTGAAATGTTTGGAATGCAAAACCTGCAAGGGAATGCTCAAGCTCAAAGAAAAATTGTTTTCCTTGTTTTCCTTGGACTCATAATAGCTATAGAAAAAGAAAGTTTCCTACTGAAGCTGTGACAAGATGTCACTAAATATTAGGCCTAAGCTACCTGTTGAGAGCCTTTGAAGTAAAGTATTTTCTGTATAAAGAGAACAACAATGGCATAAAATATAAAAATTCCTTCTGAATTTCCATAACTGTGCATTCCTTTCTATTTTTATTAAATAATCCTGTTACAGAAAATCTGAGCCTCCATTATATCTGTCAGAAGAAATCTGGCTTGGGATTCATTGGTGCAATTTTTCCAGCATGCCTCATCTTTGGTGTATCAGCTCTGTAACATGTTGATGGTTGAATAAGAACATTTCACTTAATTCTAGTAAAGACTGAGGATGATTAATAGCCGTGGATGAAAATTCAACTGACCTTTTAAGTCTGGCAGAATCACAACACAAGAGGAGAAACTGCTGGATGATAGATAGTAAAGTGCCTCTTTTCCCAGAGATCAGCTTTGCCCACTTCTCCTCAGAGCAAGGAGAGAGATCCTTTTTTAATTTCACTTGCTAAAGCCTTGTAGGTGAACTGCTTAGTCTGGCACAATTGGCAGGCATCACTGAGAAGCAGCCAAGATTGGAATAGCAAAATTGTTGAGTAGGAAGTGCACTGGCAGAGGATGTGTGGAGAAACTGGAATAATGGCAAGCTATGTTATTCCCAATTTTAACTAATACACTGTCTTTTGCTATACAGTTTAAGGTGTACTTTTTAATATTATTATTACTTAAAGAAAATAACTTTATATAACCAGGAGTATGTCACTTCTTAGATCAAGAGAAAGTTCCATGCACAAGGCTGACCGAGAAATATTTTTGATTTAATGCTTCTCCACAAACTGAAATGAGGAAATATTTTTACATGTGCTTATGAGGCCTCAAACATTTTCCTGAAGCAAACAGTGTGGCTTATTCATTAAAGTACTTTCAACAAATTGCAATTTTTTTTTTTTTTTTCCTTGCCTAGCTAAATATTAAGGTTCTCTGGTAATTTCTACCTGTTCCACATGGGGCAACATCAGCAGCTGTCTTTAACGTCTATTTCTTCTACAGTTAACCTGGATAATTAGCATCTGAATTAGGACTAGTCTGTGCATTTGGGCAGGAAAGATACCTTGTGTTTCAAGAGTTCCTGCCTGTGGCAGACACTTGCTGAAAGTCACTTCTGCTACTGGCTGCAGGAGCTCTGCTCCTTGGCTTCAGCACAGAGGGAGGACAAAGAACAGACACCTGTGATGCTGTCTGAGGTGTAGTAACTCCCAAAGATCAGCAGCAGAGAGTACCAGCCCTGCTACTAAGCTGCAAGCTTTCTGACTTGGATTTCTGGGGCCCCATCAAAACATTTCTGATCATCATACCTTCAGTCCCTTGCAGTGACTCTCATCTGTTTATATATACATGCACAGACATGTCTATGACTGTGTGTGTGTGTATAAAACCCACATTTTTCTTTCACAGAAACAGACCCTGAAAGGACAAAGTATATTAGCATCATGATTGTTGTCTCAAGAATCTTCTAAAGAACCTCATAGGCCAGATCTAGTCCTCTGCTACATACCAGGTCATCCATGTCTTCCATCACCCTCCGTACTCCCTGCTGCAGCCATGGTCTGACCAGGTTAAATGTAGAACAACTGAGAGAAATCTGCAGGGAGATGTTTGTATTTCCACCAGGGTCTAGCAGCTCTGAGTTTTCACTATTAACTTTCAACCCTCCCACTGCTGGCAGCTTGATGTTTTTCTTGCTCTTTATAGCTCTTTAAAGCAGAACTGCCTGGCAACTTTTCCCAGGAGCATGCTTTAGAAATCGTCATTTAATCATTCATGTCCTGTAGAATGATGCATGGTAGCTCACTTTTTATTGCAAGTTTCATCTCTGCATGGCTGTACTTGAACATCAGAGTACAAGTGTTCTATGAGAGCTTAAAGAGTTGAAACAAGTTCTACTGTTCCATACAAAATGAATATTCACCCATAAAGTTACAAGATTGAATGGATCTATCCTATTTCTACAACTTGAACTGCTTGAATCATAGAACTGTTTCAGCGGAAAAGGCCTCCAAGATCATTGAGTCCAAACACTATAAAATTCTACCAAGTCTGGGGCTAAACCACATGGGCTCAGCACTACATGTCTGCCTCTTTGAAACACCTCCAGGGATGGGCATTCAAACATCTCCTTGGAGAGCCTATGCCAGGGTTTAAGAACCCTTCCAGCGATGAAGTTTCTTCTAATATTCAATCTAAACCTCCCCTGGCGCAACTCCAGGCCATTTTCTCTCATCCTGTTACTTGTTACCAGGGAGAGGAGACCAATGCCACCTGGCTCCAGCCTCCTTGCAAGGAGTTGTAAAGACCCAGAAGGTTTCCTCAGCCTCCTCTTCTCCAGATTACATCCCAGTTCCCTCATCTGCTCCTCACAAGATCTGTTTTACAGACCCTTCACCAGCTTTGCTGTTCTTCTCTGGACATGTTCCAGTACCTCAGTATCTTTCATGGAGTGAGGGCCAGAAAGCTGAACCCAGTACTCATGGTGTGGTTCCCCTGGTCCTGCTAGACACACTACTGATGATCCAGACCAGGATGCTGGTGGCCTTATTGGGCATCTGGGCACACACTGACTCATGCTCAGCCAACTGTTGACCAACACCCCCAGGCATTTCTCTACTGGGCAGTTTCCAGCCACCCTGGCCCAATCCTGGAGTATTCATGGGGTTGCAGTGACACAGGTGTAGAACCCAGTGCTTGGCCTTGTTGAATCTTACACAATCAGCCTCCATCCATTGATCCAGCCTGGGTTTTTTGGGGGGTTGTTGTGTTTGTTTGGTTTTGGTTTCTTTGTTTGTATATTTACTTGTTAAATTATCACTATTTTTTTCTGCTGGTTTGTGTATAGCCAAGACTTTATTAAAACTCTCTGTGAGAAAAGCAGACATTGTAAGAAAACATTCAAAGTGTGGTATATTAAAGCTAATGTTGCTCAGTCTCCAGCTTTTTCAGTTCATCAAAGTGACTTCCAGGACTGGAGGAAGTGTTTGGGTTTGTTCCCAGTCCTTTCGTTTGCAGCAGTTTTAAGACGCTAGAATTCCATCAATTTCAGTGATGAAGTATCTGCTTTCAAGTAGTTCAAAGAAGCAAAATGAGGCTTCCTGAATAATCACCCATTTAATTTTTGGTGAAGCTTCAAGGTTTAGTAGACACTGAATTTGAAAGCTGGCCAGCATGCACAGGCAATCTAACTGCTGTGTGCAAAACTCTATCAGTTTGATTAGTTTTTAATTTTCCTGTTTGCTGCTCTGCCCTTAACTATTCATGTCTTGTTACATTTCTAAATTTGAGCCAAAATTCAACAATTATATCTCACTGGGGTCTTGATCCTCTGCTTAACCCCAGATTATTTTAGTTATCAAACTATTACATTCATAGAATCATAGAATCATAGAATCAGCAAGGTTGGAAAAGATCTCAAGGGTCATCAAGTCCAACCTGTCACCCAACACTTCATACCTACTAGACCATGGCACCAAGTGCCACGTCCAATCCCCTCTTGAACACCTCCAGGGATGGCGACTCCACCACCTCCCTGGACACCTCTTTATCATCCTTGAAACCACATAACTTCATGTGCTATTACCATTTCACTAATTTTCACATGAACTGTCTGCAATTTTCTTTTCTGTGTCTTCCCAAAGTTCATTTCTTTTGGTCTAAGCTTCCTGGTAGAACAGCAAGTTTCTGCTCTGCCCCTTGAATTCGTCTTCAAATCTTTTAGAAACAGCAGCCACTCTCAGCTTTGTATTTGTTTTTTTATTAGCACAGAGTTTGCAGAGAGTACAGGAGAGTTCTTACTCACTGAGTTCTTGAAGAATTCTTTTTTTTTCCCAAAAGTTTGAAAATGCTTAAAAAATGAAACCTTCCCAGAAATACACAAACCATACATCTTACCCAGCTTCTCTACTACAAGGACTCCTAGTTGTGCTAGTTTAGAGTATCACATGGGCAAGCTACATGTCAATAAAATGCATTTTTTTGTGCCTTGAGGACCTTTTTGCACGAATGCCTGAGGTAGCCCATGGGCAGTTAAGAACTAAAGGCTCTCCAAAGTGGCTTCCAGAAAGTTCTATACTGATCATCTGTGTTCCTTTTAGATTCAAATAATCTGCTTTTAAGGTTTCCCAACATTTTTACTCTGTTCTGGAACAGAAGCAAAATGTTTTAAAGTTTGGGTGTGGTTTGTTTTTTTTTTTTTTGGGGTGGGGGGAGGAGGCGGGAGGGGAAAGACATTGTCAACTTACCATTTTCAGAATGAAGTTTGCAATTTTGTAAATTTTGAAACTTTGTCATTCTCAGATTGTAAGTCACAGAAATGCAGAGGAATATAATGAGAGGAATGATTTTGTGCAACAAATAATTGTTGTTTTTTCATCAAGCTAACATGCTTTTACCCTGACTCCACTCTATTCTGGAAAAAATATAAAAGGATTTCATATCGGTGTGTAATTTGCATATCTGTTGATCTTCCTCCCAAGATTGTTATCTATTGCTGTAAAATCATAGGAGTG
The DNA here is from genome assembly GCF_026170545.1 of Melanerpes formicivorus. Classification (NCBI taxonomy): domain Eukaryota; kingdom Metazoa; phylum Chordata; class Aves; order Piciformes; family Picidae; genus Melanerpes; species Melanerpes formicivorus. Next base: position 2,689,160 of record NW_027142376.1, on the reverse strand, counting down.
TTTTGGTTGGAAAATACTTTTAAAATCATCAAGTCCAACCATTATCCGACTCTGCCAAGTCTGGTGCTAAACCAAGTCCCTCAGCACCATATCTCTGCCTCTTTGAAACATCTCCAGCGATGGGGATTTCACCACATCCCTAGGGAGCCTGTTCCAGTGTCTGAGAACCCTTTGAGTGAAGAATTTTCTTCTAATAGAATCACAGAATCACAGAATCATAGAATGCTCTGGGTTGGAAGGGACCTTTAAAGGTCAAGCTCCCTGAATTGAGCAACTAAATCAGGTTGCTCAGAGCCCCATCAAGCCTTACCTTGAATGTCTCCAGGGATGGAGCCTCCACCACCTCTCTGGTCAACCTGCTCCAGTGTTTCACCACTCTCACAGTAAAGAACTTCTTCCTTGTGTCCAATCAAAATCTGCCCTTCTGCAGTTGAAAACCATTTGTCCTTTGTCCTATCACTAGAAACCCTTGTAAAACATCCCTCCCCAGACTTCTTGTAGCCATAGTAGTATCAGTCAGGGTTGGAAGGGACCACAAGGATCATCTAGTTCCAACCCCCCTGCCATGGGCAGGGACACCCCACACTAGATCAGGCTGGACAGAGCCTCATCCAGCCTAGGCTTAAACACCTCCAGGGATGGGGCCTCAACCACCTCCCTGGACAACCCATTCCAGGGCTTCACCACTCTCATGGGGAAGAACCTCTTCCTCACATCTAGCCTGAATCTCCCCACCTCCAGCTTCATTCCATTCCCCCTAGCCCTATCACTACCTGAGATCCTGAGAAGTCCTTCCCCAGCCTTCCTGTAGGCCCCCTTCAGATACTGGAAGGCCACAATTAGGTCACCTCAGAGCCTTCTCTTCTCCAGACTGAGCAGCCCCAACTCCTTCAGTCTGTCCTCATAGGAGAGGTGCTCCAGCCCTCTGATCATCCTCATGGCCCTTCTCTGGACACGTTCCACCACATCCATATCCCTCTTGTAATAGGGGCTCCAGAACTGGATGAAGTACTCCAGGTGGGGTCTCACCAGAGCTGAGTAGAGGGGGAGAATCACCTCCCTCGACCTGGCCACACTTCTCCTGATGCAGCCCAGGATCTGATTGGCTTTGCGGGCTGCAAGTGCACACTGAGAGCTCATGTTGAGCTTCTTGTCCACCAGCACCCCCAAGTCTCTCTCCTTAGGGCTGCTTGCAGCCCGTCACTGCCCAGCCTGGATTTGTGCCTGGGATTGCCTCGACCCAGATGCAGGACCCTGCACTTGCTCTTGTTGAACCTCATGAGGTTGGCTTGTGCCCACCTCTCCAGCCTGTCAAGGTCCCTCTGGATGGCCTCCCTTCCCTCCAGCGTGTCTGCTGCACCACACAGCTTGGTGTCATCAGCAAACTTGCTGAGGGTGCACTCAATGCCACTGTCCATGTCACCCACAAACAAGACAGGTCCCAGGACTGATCCCTGAGGGACTCTGCTTGTCCCTGGCCTCCACTGGGACATGGAGCCATTGACAGCCACTCTTTGGGTGCGGCCATCAAGCCAGTTCCTTATCCATCTAGTGGTCCACCCATCAAACCCATGTGTCACCAGTTTGGAGACCAGGATGTGGTGCGGGACAGTGTCAAAGGCTTTGCTCAGGTCCAGGTAAACGACATCAGTTGCTCGCCCCTCATCTATTAATTTTGTCACCTGCTCATAGAAGGCCACCAGGTTGGTCAGGCAGGATTTGCCCTTGGCGAAGCCATGCTGACTGTTCCAAATCACCTCTTCACTATTCTTCTGATCAGTAGTGCCTCCAGAAGGATCTGCTCCATGATCTTTCTGGGCACAGAAGTGAGACTGACTGGCCTGGAGTTCCCTGGTTCCTCTTTCTTACCCTTTTTGAAAATGGGGGCAATGTTTCCCCTTTTCCAGTCTGTGGGGACTTCCCTAGACTGCCATGACTTTTGAAATATAATAGAGAGGGGTTTAGCAACCTCATCTGCCAGTTCTCTCAGTACCCGTGGGTGTATCCCGTCGGGTCCCATGGACTTGAACACTTTCAGGTTCTTCAGGTGATCACGAACATGATCTTCACTTCTTCCTCCCCGTCCCTGGCATTGTCTTCCATAACATCAGGAGTGTGGCTAGAGGCCCTTGCAGTGAAGACTGAGGTAAAGAAGTTATTGAGTACCTCAGCCTTTTCCTCACCACTTGTGACCATGTCACCAGTTTCCTTTCTGAGGGGGCCCACACCTTCCCTAGTCGTCTTCTTCCCATTAATATACCTGTAGAAGTTCTTAGTGTTCCCTTTAACCTCCCTGGCTAGATTCAATTCAAACTCTGCTTTGGCTTTCCTAACCAGGTCTCTTGCTGCTCAGGCAGCTTCCGTATATACCCCTTCTTCTAGCTGTCCCTTTTCAAGTACTGGAAAGCTGGAGACTTCTTTCTCTGGGCTAAACAAGCCCAACTCTCCCAGCCTGTCTTTACAGAAGAAGTGCTCCACTCCGCTGGTCATTTTTGTGGCCCTTCTCTGAACTCTCTCCTTCAGGTCCATGTCCTTCTTGTGTTGTGTATCCAATCTAAACTTCCTCTTGTGCAACTTGAGGTCATTTCCTCTCATCCTCTCATCATTTTGACTTTACTTGGAGGAAAAAAAACACATCAAAGCCTTCATAAAACCAGATGGAATGTAATTGGATTGATCATTTTGAACTTGTGGTTCATAGACCTTGACCATTACAGACTAATTTTCAGGTAGCTCTAAATATTGATTAAGGAAATCCAGTTTGCACTTGAATATTTTAAAATTCTTGCCTTTATTTTCGCAGCTGCTGTGAAACTCCTCTACAAATAATGTCTTCTTGCATCCACCTGAGTTTTAGCTCAGAAAAATTTGTCAGCTTGCTAAAATCTGAGTGCTATGATCAGAACTGATGATAGTCACTGGATTACAAATATTTGGAACTGTTTTCTTAAAATACGGATATTCACAGACTTAGGTATTGCTCCTGGAAGATACACCAGCCTTTCCAGATATGGAAGGAATAAGGGTTGCTATAATTCCCTTGTTGAAAATGTTTCTGTTATATTAAAAAAATCCACCAGGTAGTGTTTTGAATTAATTGTTTTTATAAATATCTGACACCACACATAAGTACTTACTTGACCTAAATCTGCCTTTGTTATAATTCTAAAAAGACATTATTTTTGCAGTAGTATCTAAGATCATAGAATCACAGAAGTGTAGAAGCATAGACATAGAACTGTTTCAGTTGGGAAAGTCCTCCAAGATCATTGAATCCAACCATCAAACTAAGACCACCATGACCATTAAACCATGTCCTCAAAAGAAACATGTCCACATATATATTGAACACCTCCAGGCATGGTGACTTTACTACCTCCCTGGGCAGCCTGCTCCAATTCCTGACCACTCTTGCAGGAAAGAAGTTTTTCCTAATATCTAATCTAAACCTCCCCTGGCACAATTTCAGGCCATTTCCTCTTGCTCTATCACCATATACTACGGAGAATCCTAGAATCAATAAGGTTGGAAAAGACCTTTGAGATCATCAAGTCCAACCTGTCACCCAACACCTCATGACTAATTAAACCATGGCTTCAAGTGCCACGTCCAATCCCCTCTTGAACACCTCCAGGGATGGTGACTCCATCACCTCCCTGGGCAGCACATTCCAATGGCAAATCATTCTTTCTGTGAAGAACTTTCTCCTAACTTCAAGCCTAAACTTCCCCTGGTGCAGTTTGAGGCTGTGTCCTCTTGTTCTGGTGCTGGTTGCCTGGGAGAAGAGACCAAACCCCACCGGCTACAACCTCCCTTCAAGTAGTTGTAGACAGCAATAAGGTCTCCCCTGAGCCTCCTCTTCTCTAGGCTAAGCAACCCCAGCTCCCTCAGCCTCTCCTCACAGGGCTTGTGCTTAAGACCTCTCCCCAGCCTCGTTGTCCTTCTCTGGAGGTGTTCAAGTGTCTCAATGTCCTTCTTAAATTGAGGAGCCCAGAACTGGACACAGTACTCATGGTGTGGCCTAACCAGTACTGAGTACAGGGGCACAATGACTTCCCTGCTCCTGCTGGCCACACTATTTCTGATGCAGGCCAGGATGCCATTTGCCTCTGTGGCCACCTGGGCAAAGAGACCAAGATACATTGTTATGTTCTATTACTGTTTCTTCTGTAGCAGAAACTGAGGTACAAAAGTTTTTCCACAAGGCGGAACTACAGACTATGTTTTTCTCGATGAAAATCTGAAGTTACTGGCGGGGAAAAAAAATCACAGCCATCTCTAGATGTCTGTAGAAGTGTTTCAGTATTACAGCTGAAAATGCAGAGCAAAGAAAACTGGGAGAGGTATTCCACTTATAATTATAGTCAGTACAGTTGACATCATGTACTATTCATTAGCTACTTTCTATTTAAGTTATTAGGAATATATTGCTTCACAAATTATTACCCTTATTGTAGGTCAAGATGTAATCATGAAGTTATTCTTAAATGAAGGATTTAACCCTAAGAATTCAGATTTCAATGTACATATGAAGAACTGAAAACTATATTCTGCCTTGAAGCAACATCATAAAAAATGGGAGATTAAGATTTTTTTTTCTTATTGATGGTTCTAAAATAAATGTGATTTCTGAAGCAATTCCACTGAAGATTGTAATGAAAGGTCTGGAAAACAGGTCTTCTGTGGGAACAGGATTTGTCTAGTCTGGACAAAAGGAGGCTGAGATGACATCTCATTGCTTTCTACAACTTCCTGAAAGGAGGTTGGAAATGGGAGGGGTGGTGTGGGGGGGTTGATCTATTCTCTGTGGTAAAAAGTGACAGGATGAGAGAAAACAGCACAAAGGGAGGTTTAGGTTGGACATGAGAAGAAACTTCTTCTCTGAAACGACTCTCGAAGACTGGCACAGGCTCCCCAGGGAGGGGATTGAATCGCCACCCCTGAAAGTGTTTCAAAGAGGCAGAGATGTGGTGCTGAGGGACATGGTTTAGCACCAGACTTGGTAAAGTTAGAGAATGGTTGGACTGATCCTATGATATATATTTTCTTTCTCTTTTTACACTTGAAATAATATTATCAAATATGGGCATTTCCTTCCTTAAATATTCCACATAACAAACAATATTTCATGTCTTTAGCTTGTTTTTCAATGTACATTAAATCTCTTTTTGGGGTTTGTTTTGTTTTGTTTTGTTTTGTTTTTGTAGTGGTTTGAGCCTTAACTGAGAGTTAAAAGCTCAAATGGGGAAAAGGCTGAGAATCGCGTCCCCACTTCCTCCCCACCTCCTCCCTCCAAACAGGGAGAGGAGGGAAAAAAGGTAAGGAGCAAATCCACTAATCAACAATCTGGAGTCAGCTTGGAAGTAGAGAGGCAAATAATTTTTTTTTCCTTCAAATATATATATATATATAGCAATAACAGGGAATAAGGTTCACAAGGGCAAGGAACAAGAATGGATGGGAGGGGAATAGAAAAAAAATAATACAAAACCAGTCTGCCTCTGAAGAGGCGCAGAGGCAGCAGGGAGAAGGATCAGGTCCAGCCACGTGGTTGAGGATCAGGAGAGCAGCTGCAGTAGCTCTCATCCAGCAGAGGCAGGAGCCAAAAAGGAGATCCAACAGCTATGAGGTCCTGCTTTTTATACCCTTGCTGGGCAGGGAGGGGGGAGTGGAACAGACTCAGCTTTCCCAGGGGGGAGACGCCCTTCAGGGAGTGTAAAGTACCCGCAAGCCCTCCACCCTGCTTTCTTCTTTTGTTTTCAGAAAAAGGTGTTAACCCACCACAGTTTTCTACTGAAATAAAACAAAATACATTTTTTTCCAGACTTGCAGCTTCATCATTTGGCTAAGATGAATGGTTCTGAAAAAATCAGATTTGGAGTTGTAATGGACAGATGGGCACAATCCAACGAAATGAGATTTAACACATCCAAGTGCCGGGTTCTGCACATTGGCCACAACAACCCCATGCAGTGCTACAGGCTGGGATCAGAGTGGCTTGAGAGCGGCCAGGTAGAGAGGGACCTGGGAGTACTGGTTGATGGTAGGCTGAACATGAGCCTGCAGTGTGCCCAGGCATCCAAGAGGGCCAATGGCATCCTGGCCTGCATCAGGAACAGTATGGTCAGCAGGAGCAGGGAGGTCATTCTGCCCCTGTATACTGCACTGGTTCAGCCGCACCTCGAGTACTGTGTCCAGCTTTGGGCCAATCAGTTTAGGAAGGATGTTGACTTGGTGGAACAAGTCCAGAGAAGGGCAACAAAGTTGGTGAGGAGTTTGGAACACAAGCCCTATGAGGAGAGACTGAGGGTGCTGAGGTTGCTTAGCCTGGAGAGAAGGAGACTCAGGGGTGATGTTATTGCTCTCTACAACTACCTGAAGGGAAGTTGTAGACAGGTGGATGTTGGTCTCTTCTCCCAGGCAGCCAGTACCAGAACAAGAAGACACAGTCTCAGGCTGCACCAGGGGAGGTTTAGGTTGGATGTTAGGAAGAAGTTCTATACAGGGAGAGTGATTGCCCATTGGAATGGGCTGCCTTGGGAGGTGGTGGAGTCACCATCATTGGAGGTGTTCAGGAGGAGACTTGATGGGGTGCTTGGTGCCATGGTTTAGTTGTTTAGGTGGGTTGGATTGGTTGATGGGTTGGATGTGATGATCTTGAAGGTCTCTTCCAACCTGGTTTATTATTTTATTATTCTATTCTATTTTGAACTGGATTAGGTACTTTTCTTTCCAAACTAGGTGTGTGATCACAAGTCTGCCAATGAGGTTTGGAAGAGGGAAATTCTTGGTCAGTTTTCTATCTGTGAGATCCACCAATCCTTGCTGAGTTACTAATGACCATGGTTCTGTAAGGGGAGGTTTGCATCTCTTTGCTCCATATAGATCAGCAGGCTTCCCAGAAGAAAAAAGGGCACAGTGTCTGTCTGGGTGGTTCTGCATGCCAAGGCCAGCATGCATGGCCTGAGTGAGGTGTTATTGCAATAAGAACTTGAAGTAGTTTTCACTTACCTGGGGCGACAAAGACAAGCTACATGCTTGTTTCAGTTCCAAGGCTTTGCGCAACTGTGCTTCTCTCCTATTTCCCAGGCTGCTAGCACATCTCCTACCTAAGGCAGGAGCCTGTCCTTTGTCTTCTCCTTTTTCACCCTTCACATACACATGCTCTGAAGCTTGCATCTTGCTCTGTATTGCCCAGTTGGCTTGGGGGAGGGCAAACAAAAATAACAGCCAAAACAAACAAACAAACCAAAAGTCTCCCCATAAAATCTTTGTAATTCCCTTCCCCTCACTCACTTTATAACTCCCAGAGGCCCACCTGCTCCACAGAGAGTTCTGGTTTTCAGCATCCACACCCCAGCCCTGTACTCATTCCTGCTCCTCTCTGCAGCACTGACATTGTGCTGACTTGCAAGCTGTGCTCCTTGTTGTGGGGACATGGTTGTCTTCTCAAAGATCTCTTGAGCTCACTCTTCCTATGATATCAAACCAGTAAAACACTGATATTGGGAGGACCAGGTTTAGAGTAAATTCTCTGACATTCTCTGGTGATTTCCAGGAGATGAAATGTATGTCATATCTTCTGAATTATTTTGGCTGAAAGTAAAGCTTGCAGCAGTCTCACCTCCCCAGCTTGCCTTGGCATGAAACTGCACACTGGAAGCTGTACATTGTTTTTCATGGTGAAGATTTTGTGTTAGAGCACAGGCCTGAATTTAGACACATTATGTTGAAGGGTCTTGAGATATGAGTACAGGTGAGAAAGTTTTGAAATAGATTGTCTCATTTCAGTCTAGATATTCATGGTTATCTAACCTTATTTTAGCATTTTCTGATGTGTTTTGTAGGGTAAAATTATGAAGGCAAACCCATCTCCTAACAGATGTTTTCTATCAAAAAGAGATTCACTTTCTGTCCCAGAGAGGTGCTATTTTAAAATTACTTAAAAGGATTTAGAAGTGCCTTGGCTGTGCAAAGAGTAGCCATGGAAAACTCAGGAGGATTTTGGCAGGACAGCTCTGTCATGGTCTGCTCAGGGACCTCATAGAGACTCCTATGGCAGTGCCTGTGTCTTGGCAATTATCTGTTGCTCGGGTTCACAGCTGTTGCTGCCTCTGCTTAGGTACAGGAAGAAAGTGGGACTGGCTGCCATGGAAAGTGGAGATCTGGTGGGAAGCAGGAGTGGTAGAATAGAATAGAATAGAATAGAATAGAATAGAATAGAATAGAATAGAATAGAATAGAATAGAATAGAATAGAATAGGTTGGAAGAGACCTTCAAGATCATCGTATCCAATCCATCATCCAACACCATCTAATCAACTAAACCATGCAACCAAGCACCCCATCCAGTCTCCTCCTAAACACTTCCAAAGATGGTGACTTCACCACCTCCCCAGGCAGCCCATTCCAATGGGCAATCACTCTCTCTATGAAGAATTTCTTCCTAACATCCAGCCTAAACCTCCCCTGGCTCCATATATTTTATATAGTCTGGTACCAAATAACCCTCCAAGGCTTTGTCTGTAGCCACCAGTGTGCCACTGACTCAAGCTTCCAACTTTTCATTCTTCTCTTTCACATAAACTGCTTTTATTTTTTAATCCACAAGTGAATAGCGTAATTTTGCCCTCCAAGAAGAAGAGTGAATTTGAAATGCTAGATTAAAATCTACCTATTCAGCTCCTACAGAGTTTTGAATAGAATATTACTGCAAAACAGAAAGGATATAATGCTTTGCTATCATGCACCTCATTAACTCACTAAATACTCTGTCTAGGTATCCTGCCCTAGCACATGGTACACTTCACAATTTCCCAAGTGAGTTAGCTATCAGGAACACGGGAAAGAAAGAAAAAAAGCCAGAAACTTAGAAGTTTTAAGTGTCTATTTGTCAAGGAGAGAGTAAAACCTTTTATACTGTTTCCTTCAAAAGGACAAATTTTGTTCAGTCTTGGAAACTGTTGTAGTTCTACACCAGGCAAGCAGCACTGGCACAAGTCCAGCTATCAGATATGCTGTGAATACTGCAGATCCTTCAGAACAGTATCTTTACAATCTCTCCTCTAGCAACAGCAAGCATGTGAAGGCACGCTTCTATGGGCTGCTTTGTCTGTGTTTCTGTGCTGGGAGCTCACAGCCATTCTCTTGAAAAATGTCTGACTTTTTAAATTTTTTTGTTTGTTTGTTTGTTTGTTTGTTTGGCTTGCAACATGAAGACATCTGTGTTGTGTTTAGTTTCCTTTCCAGAGATTTCCATATTTCTGAAGAAAAGCTGATAATGAGGTAGTGGCTCCATGATCTCTAATAATGGATCCAAGCTTTTCTGCCATCTGTGGCAGTACAGGTTTGGCCCAGATGTCGTGTGAAGCCCTGATCACACAGTTTCTATATTGATGTGACAATTCCTTTGCAAAGTAGTACTCATCAGCCCTATATCCCAGAGTGTCTTTTGTCCCAATTCAGGTCATTTATTTTGCTACTTATGTTTATGCACCGGACTGCTAACCCCACTGCCTTGTGGGGAGGATTCCTATGGAAAAAAATGGCTTTCTGGTTTTAAAAGGGTTACTGGAAGCCCCCATTGTGCCTAGGGAATAAGAATGTACAACATGGAGAACACAGGTGACTGGAGAGGACTGGGCCAGAGGAAGTTTAGGCCTGAGGTGAGGAGAAAGTTCTTCACTGAGAGTCATTAGCCATTGGAATGGGCTGCCCAGGGAGGTCGTGGAGTCACCATCCCTGGAGGTGTTGAAGAGGGGACTGGACATGGCACTTGGTGCCATGGTTTAGTCATCAAGTCTGTGGTGACGGGTTGGACTTGATGATCTTTGAGGTCTCTTCCAACCTTGGTGATTCTATGATTCTGTGATGTGCAGACACAGTCCTCGGAATGGCAAGGTGGCCAACTGAAGATGAATATTCTTTGCAGATTAACACTCTTTTGGGTGCTGAGAAAACAATCCACCCCATTTACGGTCAGCAAAATTCCCCCTCCAGGCCAAGAGACCCCTCAACAAAGGCAGTTCAGTCCTCTTACTGCAGATATTTGCGGATGCAGTAGACTTGTGGACCTGTGCAGTTACAACACAGAGGAGATGCTATTCCCCTGGCTCGTGCTCAGTTTCTTTAATCCCTAATGCAACAGCCAAGATTAGAAGCATGATTCATGCTTACCTGTTCTCTGGAAACTGCCAGGAAGATGGATAAAGGCTGTTGCTCTTTTCATTAAAACCTTTCTGGAGTAACAAAATGTTGTCAGTGCCAGCATCTCCATTCTGAAAATTGCTACTATCCAGTTCAAGCATGAGTTTGGAAGATGCATCACATCCCACAGTGTGCAGCTACCTGGAGACAGGCCTAGTGGTAGGGTGAGGCCAGCCATTTATGTCAGCCTTTCTGGTTGAGTTGAGGAAGGACAGATCCACAAAGTGCAACCAATTTCTAGCAGTTGAAGAAATTTATGTTCCCCAAAAAATTACTTGTCCCTCACCTACTTCCTGACTTGGGCCCATCTAGTTGCAGGGGTCTGAGCATTGTCCTCATGCTTTCCACTTTCCTAGGAGAGGTCTATCATCAGCACACAAAACAGTCCCAGATATTACTCAGGAATTCAGTTGGTTATCTGAAATCTCCCATGTCAGGCTGCAGCCAGGCTCTCAGGGAGGCAGAGGACACTTATTCAGGTTCCTCTAGGTTGGCCTCTGTGACAGATGGAATTGCTCCTTTTCACTGAGGACCTCGTAGAATCTGACCAGGTCCAACACCTTAGTGCAAACCAGCTGAGATCATGGTAAGCAATGCCTGAAGAAAAGGGGGAAAAATTCTTCTTGGGGTCAGCTGTGACTGATCAGTGATGCTGTGATGCAATTTAACATAGATGAGGCAGTTTGTCAGACTATGTGGAGAGTTTCATACAGGGAAAGAAAGATCCAAGGTGAGAGAGTGATCAAACAGAAAGTGTACTGCCCCAAGGGGAAGACAGTAGCACTGAAGGACAGTGATCTCACAGCAATAAGAGTGAAAAAGCACAACCATCTTAAATATCTAGAAATAAATGCTCCTCAGAGAGTAGTACAGAAACACCATTCCCTCTCAGAAATAAATTCTACTTAGAGCAGCAGGTTTTTAAAACAACTTTAAATATTTATTTTTAAACATGACTATGGCTCTCTATTGCATTGGACAGACCCCAACACAAAGACCTCTCAAAATTCCTTCTGTCAGTAATTTACCATAGCCTAAAAAAGCACACATACCACTATCAAAGTGAGCAAAAGTATTGTGAATTGGCTACATCACTGCGTTTTCCTTGCAGCTACTATAGGAAATGCTTTGCAGCTAGTACTCCTCTGTAGGACTTCAAGTGAGATATTCTCTACCATAGCCCAGAAATGAATGCCTAGAAGAGTGATTTCTTCCTCCATCTCCAAATTACAGCATTCACATCAAGGCTTCAATATTTGTAGTGTGTAAGTGTGGGGAACTGGCAAGATAAATAAAGCCATTTTATTGTAGTCACACTTGATGATAATAAAATGATGATAGTAAAAGTCATTGTGTTCTTCAAATGTGTGTAGCCAATGCTTGGGATCTTCCAAATTAAGAATATATGGACTGTGATATAAAATAACCGCAATTCTATGTTCTGTTAAATTAAAATCACAAAATCATAGAATGGGCTGGACTGGATGATCACCTAGCTCTAACACCCTGCCATGGGCAGGGACACCTCCTACTAGACTAGCTTGCTCAAAGCCCCATATAACCTGACTTTCAACACTTTCAGGATTGGAGCCTCCACAACTCCTCTGGGCAACTTGCTCCAGTGCCTAATCACCCTCATGGGGAAGAATTTTTCCCTCATGTCTAAAATTACTATTGTGAACATTGCGACCAATCTGCTTTAATTGAGAACGGGTATCAGTGCAGCATGAAATGAAGAGCAACTAAAGCCTTAGCAAGGGAACATATTAAGACATGTAGAACACTGGATGTCCTTGTCAGCCAGGTCACAGCTGATGCATCACTACATAAGGAGTCAGAAAATGAGTCCCAAGCTGTGTGTCAGGAGAGCTTCTTAACCAAAACTATTTTACCCTCTGCACAACTGAAAAGCATCTGGGAAGAAGTGATAAAGGCGGCTTTAAGCATGTTAAGTCCATTCCTCTGATCCTGGGCCAGTGGGGACTGCTTAGCCCTCTGTACAATTCTAAGAAGCCTAAGGCTGTGCTTTCTGCCCTGTGCTAACATGTCTTCTTCAGAGAAGGTGGGGAGAGCAGGTGGTAGGGAGTAGGCATAACCCTGCTTGGATTCTCCTCTGTCTGGAAGAGCAGAGCTGCAGGGCATCTCTCTGCCTGCTTTTGTGCTGTTGAGGCAAATGCTGCACTAAGTGTTGAGTCTGATCTGCATGAAGCAATCAGTTAACTTCAGAGATCTATTTATTTATTTTAGCATAAAACACTCTTGAGGGCTTCTGACCTAGATGGGTCATGAGTCAACGAATGCTTGCTTTATTCCAGTATCATACTGTGTTGCTGCCCTGGGCTTGTTTCTCATCTTAGGCACTTTAAGTGGAGTTTCGATATCTGGGCAGCTTTGAAAACTGGCAACTCTGACAAAAGAGGCAAGCAAAGGAAGGTGCAGCATACACACTCCTTCAGCATAATTGTCTGACATCTGTAGCAGTTAATTGCTGGAGATGAGAAGCACATAAATTTCTGGTTTATGACTATACAGAGATCAACAGCATTACAAAGCAGGGTCTGTTCAACATAATGACCAAGGAACAGGCACAAATTGATTTTCATTTGCATTGTAAATAATTCTGCACTGCTTCCCATAGCTCTCATAAGACATGGAGTTGGGCTCAGCCCAAGATGCTTTCAACTTCTCTTTTTCCAACTACATAGATTTAAAGTTCAAGAATGACTAACCCATTGAAAGGACTTTGCTGTAGTCTCTGACCAGAGACTCAACTCTGACCAACCATAGTAACAAAGTTTATTTATAAAATAAACTGTGTTGGACAAGTTCAGCGACATCTTAGTAAGTCAGATAGAAAAGGCTTACAATGTGTTAAAAGGTTCTTGCAGGAAGGGGAGAGCTGACACAGTTGCTTCTTCCCCTTGCAGTCTTTAAAGCATCAGTGGCACACAGAACAAATTTTTTCCTTAGGCTGAACTTCCCTTCCATTAGCATTATAAAGTCACTCATGCTCCAAGTGCATGGAGGAGTCATAGCTGTTGAGATCAATGGGAGTCTGTCCATGCACATGAGTAGACTTGAGGTTAAAGGAGAACCAGGCACCATATGTCTCATCTATTATTCTTCTGCTCTAAATATAGCCCACGCTATTGCTCAGAAGCTATGTGATGGGCTCACGCAAGCTGGGCAGCCTTCCAACCTGATGTCATCACATGGGACATCCTGCCTGCCACAGTGGGGCCTTGTCCAACCAGCTGGCTCTGCAGTTCCCCTGCTTGTGTATCCTCCTGGAAGTGGGGGCCAGTTTTTCGCTACCATATTCAGGATCTCCTCTCATGGTTTTGCTTTCCCTTCCTGAAACAGGAATATTCTGAGGGCCTTTGGAGCGTACTGGAAGCCACTGGAACTACTGGGAACAAAGGCAGCCTATTAGCTTCTCCCCAGCCCAGATGTCAGGATGACTTCATTATAAACTCTCTATCACCCTCATGGAAATTCCTGTCAGGAAGAGAGGTTGGAAAGGGGCCCAAGCAGCTCCTCCAAAGACTGTTCACAGATTGGCAGCCCCAAGTGTTCATTACTTATCTATTAAGACTACAAAACCATGCAGCTACTAAAAATAACCCATCTGGGTGTCTTTCTATTTATTTTTCATTTTGAGGGGCATGGCAGGTATGTGTCACATGATAACCTTTTGGCTGCACAGTCTTGTCTTTTTTTTTTTCTTTTTCCAAGGGAACATAATATGAGCTCCTTGCATAACATCCTGACTCCAGGAGCTGGGATGCTGGAAAGCAAAACTGCACCCCCCAAAGTGTGAAAACTGATTGCCATAGTCATGTAGGACAGTCTCCCATTGCCAGGCAAGTCACTTATACGGATTTTGCTAATCAGAACAACGGTGACAGCAAGTGGTTGGCTGCCCTTTGTTAGCTACAGGCTTGCATGGGTGAGAGTAAGAAACATACTTAAGTCACCACTAAATAGATCAGTTTTTGACAGGAGCTACTCTTCAAATCAATGAGAAGCCTATGATATAAGTGTCAAAAAGCCATCTGCAGAATTATTTTACAGGGATATCACCTGACAGGAGGTACAGACTATGTGGATCTGGCCTTACATTAAATTGATAATTTACATGACATTGCTTAAAAAAATTGAGAAATACCTTTATTTGTTTTTTTCTGTTGGTGTTTGTTTGATTGATTGATTTTTTGTTTGTTTGCTTTTGGGGTGTTTTTTTGGCATATACTTAAAATATGTTTTAAAACAAGGCAACCAGGTATTCTTCAGACAGAAACTTTTGTGTCTGACAAAGTGTAAATATGTCCAAAGGACGAAATCCTTGATCCTGATGATCAGAGGGCTGGAGCACCTCCCCTGGGGGGACAGACTGAGAGACCTGGGGCTGCTCAGTCTGGTTTAAAGAAGGCTCTGGGGAGACCATAGAGCAGCCTTCCAGTAACTGAAGGGGGATACTTTAAGAGCCGTGGAGGAACGCTTTACAAGAGCCTGTAGTGATAAGACAAGAGGGAATGGCTTTAAGCTTGAGAAGGTTAGATTTAGATTGGATATTAGGAAGAAGTTCTTTACAGTGAGAGTGGTGAGACACTGGAATGGGATGCCCAGGGAGATTGTGGATGTCTCTGGAGGTGTTCAAGGCCAGGCTGGATGAGGCCTTGAGCAACCTGGTCTAGTGGAAGGCACCCCTGCCCATGACAGGGGGATCAGAAATAAATGATCTTCAAGGTCCCTTCCAACCTAAAATATTCTATGAATATATGAATCCTGCATTTATCCTCCATTTCCTTCATGCTACGTTTATGTGACACAAAACTGTATTTATCACCTATGCAAACTGTATTCATCATGGATGTCTTTTACACACCAGAACAGGATTTTCTGTTGAGAATTTTGCTAATAGTTGAGGAGCAAGAGAGGTTGGAGAACAAATTGTTTAGTGCTAGGTTAGTCGTGTTTAGAGTAATGGTAGGAATTTTCCTACCATTCCTTGAGTTCAGTATGATCTGTCATGTTGCTACACTTGAAGAAAACTCAATGAATAAACACAGTCTTTAGCAACCTCTAGCATTTTGAGTGTAGTGCTGTGACCTCCGTTTGCTCCAGAAAAATGTTGTGGCTGTGCTGAATCCCTGTAGAAAACCATATGAGACAATCAAAAAAAGAAAAAGAGAAAAAAAAAAAAAAAAAAAGGAACAGGAAAATTTTGGAGAAGATGCACTGTAAAGGAAGTTGTGTAATTTATATTGAAACAAAGCAAAAACCAGAAACTAGAGGTGGCATTACGTTTGCAGATGTGAAGAGTTGCTAAATCAAGCCATGCCTACACATGGGTGGTGAAAGATCAGCCTATTTTCAGAATAAATGCGTTAAAATGGATCTTAAATGTTCTTCTCATTGCAGCATGACTGAGGAAAAGAGAGAAAATTAGGCTGAGGTGTAGAGTCTTTAGTGAAAGAAAGTTTAGTGAGGAGAACTAAAGAAGCTACTAGAATGAATGTATGCTCTTGCCACTTTCATCCAGGAGTGTACTGCAGAGAACTGTCAATATTATCAATATCCTTAGGGATGATGGGTTTTGGTCAGCTATCAGGCCTCTGACAGTGTGCCACAAAACAAATAACAACTGAGAAAGAACTCTCCAAATAGTAGACTCTGCTTTGCTGCATCATCAGTATAATATCTGCACTGTATTGACTGATTTTAATGTGTGTACACCACCTGCAGTGAGAGAGTTCAGATCAAGGTATTCGAGAATGTTTGACTCTGACAGATACCTTGATATTCTAATCTGTTCCCTTTAAGACTCCTCTCTATTTCACAAGCACTAACCCTTTGCCCATGGAGCACTGTTGCCATCTCCTTGTACTTTCATAGGCCCAAGAAAGGGTAGGAGTGCTTTTCATGCAGAGTACAAGACAACTTTCAGACTTACTCATTCTCACTCTTGTGCCTGGCAGCACTTTTATTCTTTCCTTTTTTTTCTTTTTCTTTTCCCCATTCCATTCCTTTCCTTTCATGCCTGTTTTTTTTTCCCTCCATGTATCCTGTGCATGAATCACTACACATTGCACACAGGAGGTCTGAGAGTACAAGTAGATCACTCAAGGTGAGCACACTCAGTCTCACCTGAGTGCTTTGTCTGCAAGTGTCTTGACATCCTCATAAATGCAAAACAATGTTACAGATTGAGGAGTTATTGCTGACAATAATCACTGTCCAGGATGTACACACCCAATCAATCAATCAGTCCCTCAGCTTGTTGACAAAAATGCTAGGTATGGTAATTTACTGTTTAAATATTGTGAAATGAGTTGGTGGTTTCAGCAGCTCCTAGTCAGCAGGTCTTGCATCACACACATGAACAAAATGTCACAATTGCTGCTAATTGGCAACCTTGTTGACAATCTCAGCAAAGGCTCCAGGTACTACGGGCAGAGAAACTTGACTGTTCTCTTATCACAAGAATGTGAGACCTTGGTAGAGGCATGTGGAAAGCTGTCAACACTTGTCCATGTTAGTCTTCACCTGGGCTTGAAACTTTTCAAACTCCAAAAGTCTCAGTAGGTCTAGAATCAGTGAGAAAGTGACAAATAAGGAGAAAAACATTCACATGAGTTACTGTGCATCTAAATCTTGTGTGTAAAGTTCATTCGTGTGCTTGAGCATTGCCTGTCTTTAGCAGAACACAGTGCATCAGTATCAGTATCACTAAGGTTGGAAGAGACCTCAAAGATCATCGAGTCCAACCTGTCACCACAGACCTCATGACTAGAGTAGGGAGGACACTACTGCCCACTGCAGGCTTGAACTCATGACCTTCCCATTAAGGGTCTTCTGCATGAATGACAGGACAAGGGGCAATGAGTGGAAGTTGAGGCATAGGAAGTTCCATGGAGACAGGAGGAAGAATTATTTCACTGTGGGGGTCACAGAACACTGGAACAGGCTGCCCAGGGGGGTTGTGGAGTCTCCCTCTCTGGAGATATTTAAGACCCACCTGGCTGAGTTCCTGTGTGATCTCATATAGGTGAGCCTGCTCTGGCCTGGGCTTGGACTAGATGATCCCTCAAAGATTCTTCCAGACCCTAACATTCTGTGATTCTGTGGCTCTGTGAATGAAATTTGTGAGCTGAAATGCTAAGCTTGAACAGCATGTGTGTGTGTGTGTGTACATATATATTTATTGTACAACTACTCAGTCACTAAGTCTTTAGTGGCAATGACTACTGAATGCTTCAAGAAATCAAGCTATTTACTTGACCACATCTGAAAATATCAGCCCAGCAATGACAGCATACCAGTTTTGGCAGCTAACCACATCACTAGATTCAGGTGGGAATTCAAGACCTGCTTCAAAGGCCGTTAAGCCTTTGAATTTTGGATCAGGCCTCAGTTAGTCTCAGGCAATCTAACGTGGCATAGCACCTTCTTCTGCCACACTCAGCACTTAAATTAAACTAGCTTAAACTTGCTTGGGCTTGGTACAAATCCCTAAGCCTTGCATCCACTCATTGATAAGGATCTTGCATCCATTTATGCATCGCTTCTCAATTTGGCCATTGAGTCAAAAGTAGATGCTATCTGCTTTACTCTTCTACTTTCTGGGATACAGGAAAAACTCTTAACAGAGAGACAGAGAAAGGGAGCATGCAAGTTAACCAAGTGCATAACTCTCAAAAAACCTAAGCAGACAAACTTGTCTTTCTGGAAAGTGCAGCCTTTTTTTTACCTCTTTGCTTTGCTTCCCCCCTCACCCTCCCTTTTTTTTTTTTTTCTTTTTTTTTTTTTCCCCCCTCTAAAGCATAACAGCTTCTAGTGTCTTGTCAGATTGAAAGTGGGGAAGACAAGTGATAGTTTTTGAACAGCTTAGGAAATGTCTGGTGATGCTATCAGCAAGGCTTTCGTGACACAACAGGACTGAAACGACATGTATCCTACACACTTTGTATGACACACTGAAAGAGTTTACATTTCCTGCTAGGGTGAAGAAGTGAGGGAAGGTAGGGGGAAAGGAGAGGAGGGAGTGCTGACTCAGGGCTGTTCCCTCCAGCAGGAGAACATGACTGTCTGAACACTTACTTTAAGTAAGAGTAGTACTGCATCCAGTTTTGGTGCACCCAGCATAAGAGGGACATGGAACTACTAGAGCAGGTCCAGAGGAGGGCCATGGAGGTGATCAGAGGGCTGGAGCAACTCCCTGTGGGGACGGGCTGTTCAGCCTGAGGAAGAGAAGGCTCCATGGAGACCTCAGAGCATCCCTCCAGTGTCTAAAGAGGGCTACAGTGGAGCTGGAGAGGGACTTTTTGCAAGGGTCTGTAGTGATAAGATGAGAAGAAATGGCTTTAAGCTTGAGAAGGTTAGATTTACACTGAGTATTAGAAAGAAATTCGTAACAGTGAGAGGGGTGAGACACTGGAACAGGTTGCCGAGGAGGCTCATGTATACCCGCTTCCTGGAGGTGCTCAAGGCCAGATTTGACAAAGCTTTGAGCAACCTGGTCTACTGGAAGGTGTCCCTACCTATGTCAGGGGTTTTGGAACTAGACCATCTTTAAGGTGCCTTCCAACCTAAACCATTCTATAATTCTATGAATCTTTGATTATGCTCCCATGGCATAGAAGGTTCTTTGTTTACTGTTCTATTTGCATGTGGATTACCCCAGAAGCAAAGTATTAATACATGACAACACAAAATCCCAGCTAGGAAACTCTGAGAAGAGTTCTAATTTATTTTCAACATGCACAGTAAGACACTGAATTATTTATTCACACATTGTCTATTATTTTAATACATTTTTGTGTGCTCTGAAGTGAGACCAGTAAACTCATCATAATCCTACATCTGAACAGGCTGTGGATCAAGTGCAATATTTAGACTTCTCTTGACCTTCACAGAATACCTCTCCAAGAACGGCATAAAGTCATCTGGCCTCATGCCTCTTCAGAATCTGCGTTGAGACTGAAAGATTGGTGAAAATTTACACTTAAACACTTCTATGCAAAACCTTTAAGTACTTCTGAGCAAAAATATTGCAGTTTGTTTCAACATTTAGGCTTACTGCTAAAATTAGAGAACTCTGATTTAAAACAAATGGCTGTCAGCTATGATGGATTATACTTTCTTTTCGCTGTTCCTGTAAGTCAAACGGTACTGGCATGAAGTTCAAAGACAAAGTTCAAGTGGTAAGTCACAGTTACAAGACTGCAGTCTGTTTCTTAACAATTAGAAGGAAAGAAAAGTAAAAAATCCCACCCCTGAAAACACAAAATAGAAGACAACTTGAATGATTCAGAGCAATGCCATGAAGTTAGCAGAGAGCACCTGGCAATTAATTTTCTTAAAACTGAGACAAGTGCTTGGGAATAGGATAGTAATTTGTCATGGTAAAGGAGTCACATAGAATATCTCCTTCTCTTACATATCATACTGACTTTTACATCATCTATTTATTGGAAATGTCTACTTCAGAATGAATGGCAATACAGGATCTGCCATCTCTGAGACGGTAGGCAAGAATCTTCTGTCTAGACTCAGATTCCCGTTCTGACTGGCAGATGAAATGTTGCCAAAACAAGTAAATTAAATAGTATTGCAAGCAGGGCTACATATAAAGAATGTGTAAATCATGGAACAAATGGTCTTTAGTTTCCTGC
Source organism: Melanerpes formicivorus (assembly GCF_026170545.1). NCBI lineage: Eukaryota > Metazoa > Chordata > Aves > Piciformes > Picidae > Melanerpes > Melanerpes formicivorus. The sequence goes on along the minus strand of NW_027142376.1, from coordinate 2,669,277 downwards.
TACTTCCACTGCCTGAATGCCTTTGCATTCAGGCATGACACTATCAAATGGACATGACCTGAATGAAAATAATTACTGAAGTTAAATTAAAACTACTACTGTGAAATGGAGTATCATCAGGCAGGGAGATCCACAGCTGGCATTCCAAATGCATACATGTTTACTAAATTTGGGGCAAACTGTAACACACTGTCTTACACTGAACAGTAATGATCCCAAATAGTCTTACAGAAATTAAAAGGGTGATTTGGAATAAGAAAAATGTCATTAAGGCTCAGTGTAATTATTCATAAATTCATAGAATGGTTTGGATTGGAAGGGACCTTAAAGATATCTAGTTCCAACCACCCTGCCATGGGCAGGGACACCTTCCACTAGACCAGGCTGCCCAAGGCCAACCTGGCCTTGAACACTTCCAGGAAAGGTGCATCCATGACCTCCCCTGTTAACCTGTTGCAGTGCCTCATCACCCTCACTGTAAAGAATTTCTTCTTAATCTCCAGTCTAAATCTTCCCTCCTCAAGCTTCAATCCATTCCTCTCATCCTATCACTACAAGCCCTTGTAAATGTCCCTCACTGGGTCTCTTGTAGGTCCCCATCAGGTCCTGGAAGGCTGCTGCTATAAGGTTTCCCTGAAGGACAACAGAGCACAGAACTACCAGGTGTCTTAAGATTTTGTTTGTTTCCTGTAGACATACGACAACATTGTCACATCTGCATTTCCCCTCTGGACCTCCATGTCTATATAATCTTATTTCCACTACAGAAAATGCTAAGCACCACAGTATCTGCATCCCTGCTTGTTGCCTTCCTTGCTGCTGAGGATATCTGAAACCTGACTAGGTCTGTGTGCACGTGTAAGTGCATGTGATGGAGAAAGGATGCCAGAAAGATCTGGAAGATTTCCATGTTATTTTCGGTGAGCTATTAAAAAATACTTAAGGATTTTAACTGTACAAATAAAAAGGGAATTTAATGACTGTGCCATAAGGCTCCTTATTCACTGATATTAGTACTACAAAGCTATTGCTTTATTCCAGTAATCGTTCACACTGAAAAGATACAGCACATTTTCTTGGTCCAACACAGATGAGGAGTGTGTGGAGGGGCTGAACAGCAGAGAAACACATAATTTTTTGACAAGGCCCTGTACTCATGGGATGAGAGAAAAAGACTTTCAGCTGGAAGAGAAGAGATTTAGACTGAAGATGAGGAAGAAATTCTTTACAGTGAGGGTGGTGAGACACTAGAACACTTGCCCAGGGAGGTTGTGGATGTCCCCTCCCTGGAGGTAATAATAATAATAATAATAATAATAATAATAATAATAATAATAATAATAATAACAACAACAATAATACACAACCAGGTTGGAAGAGACTTTCAAGATCATCATGTCAAACCCATCAACCAATCCAACCCACCTAAACAACTAAACCATGGCACCAAGCACCCTATCAAGTCTCCTCCTGAACACCTCCAATGATGGTGACTCCACCACCTCCCCGGGCAGCCCATTCCAAAGGGCAATCACTCTCTCTGTATAGAACTTCTTCCTAAAATCCAGCCTAAACCTCCCCTGGCGCAGCCTGAGACTGTGTCTTCTTGTTCTGGTACTGGCTGCCTGGGAGAAGAGACCAACATCTGCCTGTCTACAACCTCCCTTCAGGTAGTTGCAGAGAGCAATAAGGTCACCCCTGAGTCTCCTCCTCTCCAGCCTAAGCAACCCCAGCTCCCTCAGTCTCTCCTCATAGGGCTTGTGTTCCAAACCCCTCACCAACTTTGTTGCCCTTCTCCAGACTCATTCCAGCAAGTCAATGTCCTTCCTAAACTGAGGGGCCCGGAACTAGACACAGTACTCGAGGTGCGGCTGAACCAGTGCAGTGTACAGGGGCAGGATGACTTCCCTGCTCCTGCTGGCCACACTGTTCTTGATGCAGGCCAGGATGCCATTGGCCCTCCTGGCCGCCTGGGCACACTGCAGGCTCATGTTCAGCCTACCATCGACCAGAACCCCCAGGTCCCTCTCTGCCTGGCCGCTCTCCAGCCACTCTGACTCCAGCCTGTAGCACTGCATAGGGTTGTTGTGGCCAATGTGCAGAACCCGGCACTTGGATGTGTTAAATCTCATGCCATTGGATTCTGCCCATCTGTCCAGCCTGTCGAGGTTCTTTTGCAAAGCCTCTCTACCCTCCAGCAGATCAACTCCTGCCCCCAGCTTGGTGTCGTCATCAAATTTACTGATGATGGACTCAATGCCCTCATCCAGATCATCAATAAAGATGTTAAAGAGCACGGGGCCCAGCACTGATCCTTGGGGCACACCACTAGTGACTGGCCACCAGCTGCATGTGGCACCATTCACCACCACTCTCTGGGCTCGGCCATCCAGCCAGTTCCTAACCCAATGCACTGTGCTCCCATCCAAGCCATGGGCTGACAGCTTGGCCAGGAGTTCACTATGGGGGACGGTGTCAAAGGCCTTGCTGAGGTCCAGGTAGACTACATCCACAGGCCTCCCCACATCACCCAGGCAGGTCACCTGATCTTAGAAGGAGATCAAGGCCAGGTTGGATGAGGCCTTAAGAAAGCTGGAATTCTTGTGCTATCAAAATAATACTGAAAACTTGCAGTCTGAGACTTAAATATTGATCTGGGGCCATGAAAGATGGTAAATATCCTTTCTGCTCTTAGAACAAGGTTGCAAAGAACATTCTTTCTGGCACATGACAGGGAAAACCAGCAGTCAATGTGATCACATTTCTGTGTAACCATAGTATACCTACACTAGTTGAAAAATCAAACAGAGAAGGTGCTATCCAACAGAACAGCCCTGTACAGACTGCAATGTGCTCCAAGAAATTTTCATAAAAGAAAATAAATTGTGAGATGATATGAGGTTAGATGTCTAAAATTCCTAGACCAACACAACAATGAGATGAGCTTGAAACTGGTATTAAATGCTCTCCATGTATATTTGTTAACATCTGCCTTAGGATTTGGGGCACTTAAGAGTTTTGCTTGTCCCCATTTTTATTCATCATCCCTGAAGAATAGATAACCTGCAAAAGCAGAAGCCACAAGTATCATGTTAACGGATGGATCTGAGATATGAAAATTCTGAAAACGAGAAACATGCTGGGATCACAACTGTTGAATGTGACAGCTGGTTGGTTTCTGTTAATGATTACAATAGTTCTGGCTAGGACAGAGTTAACTTTCATCAGAACAGCCCATTTGGTGCTTTGTTTTGTCTTTGCATCTAAATGAATGCTGGTAACACACCAGTGTTTTGGTTATTGCTGAGCAGTGCTTACACAGCACCAAGGATTTGTTTTTCCTGCTCTGAACCTCCAGGTGAGTAGGGCAAGAGGAGGGCAAGAAGCTGGGAGGGAACACAGCCAGTCCAGCTCACCAAAATGACCAAGGGGATATCCCACACTGTACAAGTTTGAGTGGGTGGAATGCTTAGCTGCTGGCTAGGGTCAACCCACAATGAGCTAATGGGATTTCATACTGAACTTACAACCAACATTGAAGAACAAACCCTGCTGAGATTCTATGAAGTGTGTCACAAGAGGAGAGGGCTCCATCTTCATGGGTAAGAAAAAAGAAAAGAAATAAATTTACCTAAAACACTAATTAAGTTTCACCATGGAATCATAATAAAACCAAATCATAGATCACAGACCTTAAAAGTTACCTAGTTCTAACCTCCACAACATGGGTAGGGACAATGCCAAGGATACCTTCTTCAGCTCACAAGAGAGGAACAAGGAAAGAAAGACACATTGGGAAGAGAAGGATGATTAAGGATGAATAAAAGAATGTCCTCTATACTAAACTAATTCTTTAGTTTTCAGTAGAAATTAAGATTATGTGGGTAATGACAGGGTACCTAAGCAGGAATGAGAGTAGCAACATTAATGTCATTACCATATTCAAAGTAAAAGTAGAGTTTGGGCTGTTGACTGTAAGGAAACAGAGGAAGGAGAGGGAAGGTAAAAGGGCCCGTTCAGAACACAGAAAGAAGCACAACAGGAAGCTGCAAGTTCAGAAATAGAGGCTTGGGAATGTGTGGTGTGAAGCTGAAAGAACGCACCCTCTGACAGGAGACAGCATAGCTAATCACAGAGAGTTTTGGAAGAAGGAATTATAGAATGGGGTAGGTTGGAAGGGACCTCAAAGATCATCTACTCTGACACCCCTGCCATGGGCATGGACAGCTCCCCACTAGAATTGGTTGCCCAAAGCCTCATCCAACCTGGCCTTAACTCCTCCAGGGAGGGGGTGTCCACAACCAGTCTGGGGGTGCCAACTGGATTTAACTCCATTTTCCCCCAGTCTTTGGGCCCAGCCACCCAGACAGACAGAAAGAACAAGGTGTGTGCTCATGAGATTCTAGCTGACTGCCAAATGAAGATACTGTTAAGGACTAAGTTACTAGATAGAAAATAAGACCCCTAAGACCAAGCAACAGCAACAGGTTTGCATAGTACAAAGCACACAGGCATCTACTTAGTGACTGCTGACAGCAGCATTTTCTGAAAATCAGGTGTTTATCATCTGAAGGCAAAAGAGAGGGACAGGACACAAGATTAATAGTCAGCCAAAGGATGGCAGGGACCTTGCCAGTACGATGTGGGTGTAGAAAAGAGAAAAAACAAGTCCAGACTCCACCATTTGCACGGAATACAAGGAAGTGTGGCCTTCTGTACTATACAAGGCATTGGTATGAAATAGGGTAGAATATTTTACATAGTTCTAGTCATGTGTATTCAGAGAACTGGAATGGAGATAGAAAAGGCCTGTTGGAATGATGCAGACAATAAAGGATCCATCTTATGGAACAGAAGCTTGACAAAGGGCTATTTCAAATTTCTAAATATATAACTAAGAGAGTAAGAGCTAGACTATTTATCTACATTTCTAATCATAGACTCTGTGAATTTCTTTTTCAAACAACAGGGATGAGAAAAGAAGAACCATACTTGATTCCAAATAGGCTATGGCAACTTACTGAAAAGCTTTGTGTGACAGCAAAGTATGGTTTTAGACATAGGAACAGGGTCATAGAATGGCTTAAATCGGAAGGGACCTCAGAGATTTTCTACTCCAACCCCCTCTGCTAATGTCAGAGACATAATTCAGCTAGACTTGATTGCTCAGACCCTCATGCAATCTGGTCACCTCCAGGAAGGGTTCATACACAGTCTTTTTGGGCAACCTATTCCAGAGTCTCACCATACTCATATTGAAGAACTTTTTCCAAAGATCCAATCTAAATGTGCTCTCCCTCAGCTTAAAACCATTTCCCCTAGTGCAGTTCTTAGACACCTTTATGAAAAGTTTTTCTCCAGCTTTCCCGTAGACTCCCTTCAGGTATTGGAAGGCAGCTCTAAAGTCCCCCCAGAGTCTTCTCTTCTGCAGGCTGAACAACCCCAGCTTCCTCAGCCTATCCTCATAGCAGCAGTGTTCCAGCCCTTTGATCATCCTTGTGGCCCTCCTCTGGACTTGCTCAGTCAAGTTAGTATCTTCGTAGCAATTTCTTGACAGACAGAAGCTCTTGACAGACAAAAGCAAAATTACTTTATTTTTGGTGAGGAGACAGACACCTTCTGTTTGCTATGGTACCACTAAGCTATTCAAAACTCTAGTGCCTCAGGGCACTTGGGCATTATGCCAAAATAACAGAGTTAAACTGCATCTGGATCTGTATTGGCTCATGCTCAGTCAGTGTCAATACTTCATGCACTTTTCCTCTTCCAGATCTGGGGCTAGGACAGGCACAGAGAGCTTGGGTGCATCCATATCACTTCTGGGAGGGACACATCACCTGTGGGACATACAGGAGAGAGAAAAGGGATCAGCTAAACCAGCACTGTCAATGCACAGAACCAAATTTGTGTTCAACCACTATATAGACACACTAACTCATAAAGAAAGTGCCTTCCTCTGTGAATTTTACTCACTTAAATTCACTACTAGATTTGAAAGCACTTAAGCATATCAACTTTATACCCTTTATCTTACCCTATTTATCTTTGCTTTCCTCAGTATCTCTGCATCCTGGGAATGATAATCCTTCCCTGTGCCTCCAGGAATGTTGCTATGAATATCTGAAAGATGTGCAGCTTTCCTCCACACTCTGTATAAGCTTGCCCACTTTCGGACAGGACAAAGAAGGAGGTGTTAGAGTTTCCCCATTTCATTCTTTCAGCAGATGGAGAAATGGGCATGTTTTTCCTGCTCTTCATCCTGCCCTTCCATTTGACATGCTTTTCAGTGAGTCCTTCTGTGGCTGAGTAAGTCACTGAAGACTCTTCTATCACAATCTCTTCACAAGTACTACAACTTGGCTGTCTTCTGATGATCAGATGGCTGAAGCACCTACCCTATGGGGACAGGCTGTGAGACCTTAGAGCAGCCTTCTGGTACCTGAAAGGGGCCTACAAGGAAGCTCAGGATGGACTGTTTAGACTTGAAGTGACAGGACAAGGGGGAATGGATTGAATATGGAAGAGGGGAGATTTAGACTCGGTGAGGATGGTGAGACACTGGAACACCTCCTTTAAGGTGTTCAGGGTCAGGTCAGATGGGGCCTTGGGCTTCCTGGTCTAGTAGAAGGTGTCCTACCCATGGCAGGGTCTTGGTACTATAAAATCTTTAAGGTCCCTTCCAACCCAAACCAGTCTATGATTCCATGATTTCACAAAGCTTTAATAAGAATTCAGGCTAAATATCTAGCAAGCTGTTTTCTCTCCCTTTGAAAACAAAGATAATGCTGTATGTCCCTCTGACTAATAAGGCTCATTTACCTTTGTTTCTTAGTTTTTGGCTGTTGAATTTCAGTGTCTTTGGGGATTTATGAGACCAGAACACAGACTGCATGAGCTACTGCATCACAGATTCTGATGGGAGGGATCTAAGACTTGCCATACAGTGCCTGCAGGTACAGAAAGAGCTACTGTTACTCAACAACTGTTGACCAACAGGTTTAGCATTGAGTGGGTGAGGATCAGCTGGAATCTCACCAGTGTGTGGGAGGCTAGGTAACAAAGGCAGAAGGTCCAGGTCCACATTTGCAGAAGATTGCCTAAGAAAGCATGGGATGTCTGAAAGAGATAGAGGGAAAAGATTTAATTAGAGACAACTGGACAAGACCCATTTCTGACTCTTCACCTACCAAAAAAGGCAGCATATGTTCTACTGTCCATTTGCAATACAGCAAACAATTGGGCTATCTGGGAGAAGGCAAAGAAATTCCTATTCTAGTCCCCCAGTTTGCCTGCAAATGTTCCCTAAGATCACAGTCAAGAAACATACTTTTAAAATCCTCTTGATGTTTATGTGTGGTTCACGTTATCACTTGTAAAATATGTTACAATATGTGATTGGCTTAATTTTGAAATTTCAAGACCTTTCTGTGGCTTTACCATGCCATAGAAACTTCACATATAAATCACAGGGAAAAAAAAAAAATGGCCAATCTTCTCCTGTTCCTATTCATTGTTCCAAAGAAAACAGTTGGGGAGAAAGTTGCCAATCGCTAATGTAAACTTCTGCACTAGCTCATCCAAGTTATCTCAGCTGGCAGAACCATCTCTAAAAATGTCAAATCCTTGCCAACTGAAAACATAATTTGGCTAAAATGTTCTAACTTGTGTAGGTTGAGGTTAGCTGCCAAAGGAAAGCGTATAAATTGAAAGATAAACATTAACTTATTTAAATTCCATTAAATTCCCTGTGTCAAGTTTTTCCTATTGGCTGGATCTTCATGGTTGTTAGCTTTGACGGAATTGACTATTGAAAGCCTTCAAAAGAATAAATGGGTGTATTTTCTGTCTTTCTTTCTTGTTTTAGAAGGAGCAAAGGCAAAGGAATAATCTCCCAAGGGAAGTATTGGATTCCCCTACATTGGTTAGTTTTAAGATTCACCTTGAGAGGTTGCTGGGCTATCTCATTTCTATTATACCATTACCTAGAAAGGTTGGACCAGATGATCCTCGGGGTTCCTTCTAACCCGCCATTCTGTGATTCTATCCCTTCAGTGGGTCTTATGATATGGCACACATGAGATGAGAGAGCTGTAGTTTGGAAAGGAAACAGCAAATGCCATGTCAGATGAAAACATGGAGCAATACTGCACCTGACAAGAAGACAGTTGCTACACTGGTATTCAGGACTTTGTGATCCACCTGGGATGTGGGAACAAACTGCTCCAGCGGATCCTTGCTCTATCCATTGATTGTACAGAATTTAACTACACATATACAGAACAAGAGGACATGCACAGAACAAGAGGACACAGTCTCAAGCTGCACCAGGAGAGGTTTAGGCTGGATGTTAGGAAGAAGTTCTTCATAGAAAGAGTGATTGGACATTAGAATGTGCTGCCCAGGGAGGTGGTGGAGTCACCATCACTGGAGGTGTTTAAGAAGAGACTGGATGAGGCACTTGGTGCCTGGTTTAGTTGATTAGATGGTGATGGGTGATGGGTTGGACTTGATGATCTCAGAGGTCTTTTCCAACCTGGTAAATTCTATTCTATTCTATTCGGCATGTGAATCTGATGCACAATTACACTTTTTTGGAAACTCTTAGATTTTGACAGTCCTATGGAAAAAACCCACAAATCATCTGTCTGCATCTTTACATACCCAAGTATGTTCAAAACTCTGATCCTGAGCACCAGATTCAGATTCAGTGTCCTACATGGTTAAAAGCCTGACTTTTACATCTGTCAAGTAATAGGAGGTATGCACTTCAAAAATATGCCTTATTTCTCAGGGACTGTCCCAGTTTGAGCCAGACCAGCACTGATCCTGCTCAGTGATGTGACTGTCCAGCTCAGCTCAGGGCCAGTGCTTTCTGCAGCTTGGGCAGGTTTGCACAAACAGTATCTGCTGCTAGGAGTAACAACACTGATAGGGAGAGCTAGCACCAAGGGTTAGGATCCAGGGCACTGCTACATCTTGTATGCCACCTTGGGAAGCAGGAAGGAAAAGGCTGCAGCTGCTGGAAGGAGGGGACAAGACAGGCGGCTTAAACTGACCAGTAATGGATTCCATCCCATGGATGGCATCTTCAGAATAAAGCTGAGGGGTCACCAGGGTCAAGCCTTTTCTTTGATGGCCACTGTCCAAGAGGGATTCTATACATTTTCCCTTCAATTCCAATCCATGAGTTCCTGAATCCAGTCTCAGAATCCAGCTGCGGAACTTGGTTCCCATCTGCTGCTGAGTCCAGTCTGAGACTTCCCCAGTGCTTGCCCACAGCATCAGTGGTGACAGTGCCATCATTGCCATCAGAGGTTGGATTGCATATTGGTTTGTATCTATTCTATTTTATTGTTTGTATTTACATCCCAGTTTAGTTTCTTTCACAACCAATCAGTCTCTCTCTCTTATTCCTTTCCTCTTCCCTTTGGGAAGCAGAAGGGTTCCCAGAGAGCCTCTGGCACTTGTCTAGGGGACAGCCCAGGCCTGACCCTTGCCAGGGGTTTACATTCATGCTGAAGCATCCAAATCTGCAGGTGCTGCAGTCAGTCCGTGGACACCCACACACCCCTCCATCTGGGAGCAGATGCTTGCTTAGGGTGTAGATCTTGTGCAGTGTCCTATGATGCAAAGGCTGCCTTACTGGCTTGTCTACAGACAAAGTTTGCAAAGATCATAAGATTTTTTTTTCCCTGCTTCAAACACTCATGGCACATTGCATGGATTATTAAAAGTACAGCATAATGAAAGTGAAAACAAATTACAGTCATGGTGTTAAGGTACTCTCTCAGCTTTATTGGTATAATTACGACCCCTTCAGAACACAGCTGTTTCTTAAACATTTTTATTTCTGTCCTTCTCTTATTGGTGCAACCTCATGGAGAGGTGTCACTCATGTTGGCTCTTCAGGGAACAATTTGTCACCTCCACTGTGAAGTTGAGTGTGATGAGCATCAATTACTGCAGAAGAATGATGGGACTGTACAGGGGCAGCAAGACACCCAGTTCATTGGCATCCTTCCAACCCAAACCATCCTGTGATTCTCTGATTTATATTGTATAAAGATTAGTGGTGCCTTGAAGAGCAAAGATGTCTTCAAATTTGCCCACAAAACCTCTGTTTTCTCTTTAATTGCTGTTCATAAATAGCTTCCTGACCATACTTATTAATATCTAAAGAGTGGATGTCTTTGCAGTAGTGCCCAGTAATACAACAAGGGGGAACGAGCACAAACTGAAACCTAGGAAGTTCCACTTGAATATAAGGAGAAATTTCTTTACTTTGAGGGTGCCAGAGCCCTGGAGCAGGCTGTCCAGAGAGCTCGTGGAGTCTCCTTCTCTAGAGAGATTCCAAACCCACCTGGACATTGTGACCCTGGGCAACCTGCTGTGGGTGACTCTGATTTAACAGGGGGATTGGACTGGATGACCTCCAGAGGTCCCTGCCAATCCCCACCATGCTGGAATTGTGTGATTCTGTGAATTAGAAAAATTCATAGTACATGTGTTATCAGATGTGCATTTTATTTTGTCTGCAGGTGAATGCACACCACGCCTGCAGAAAGAACACGGTGGCCACAGGGCTGCCTGCAAAAAGGCAGCACGCGGCCTTGCTCCTGTGCATTCGAGGGCTGCTTTTAAGTCCAGAGGAACTCCATTTTGAGCAAAGGGCTTCCAGAAGGGCAAAGGGAAGATCAACCAGGAACTCTCATGCTATAAAAGCATGTCCTGAAAAAAATCATGTGGCTTGGCACCGCAGCTCAAACTCCAGCAAAACTCAGCAACAGATTTGGGAAGAAGGCTGCCTCCTTCTTTGTCAGAACTGCAGAGTGGAGCAAAATAAACTGCCTGCAGCAAGTCGTGGGCTGGCTGCTCCCAGCTGGATCCGATACCAGCCTCCTCGTGGGGGGGCACAACGGCCTTATGGACACAGGGGCACGAGGTTAGCCTCTCTGCAGCTCTCCCCTGCCCGAGGCTGTGGACGGCCAGGCAGTCCGGGAGGAGGGCGGGTCGACCTCGGGCTGACACGAGTTGGTGGCTCCGAGCCCAGACACCTCCCAGAGCGGGACAGGGGGCAAAAGGGGAAGGTCAGGCCCATGGTGTGCTGGCGCTGCAGGCTCAGCTTGCTCCGGCTGGGAAAGACAGGGCAGGGTTGGGCAGAGCAAAGTGGAGCTGTACAGCGCAGGGTGGGGGAAGGCAGGGTAGGGTAGGGCTGGGTAGGGCAGAGCAGGTCAGGACTGGGAAGAACAGGGCTGGGCAGATCAGGGCAGAGAAGGGATGGAAAGGGCAGGGCAGGCTACGGACCGTGCTCATCCATGCTGCCCCTTCACATGGAGAGTCACAGGGAGGCACTGCTGCTGACATGGTCTCCCCAAAGGTCCGCTTCAGTCTCCTGATGCTACAGGTACAAGAAACCATCAGGGGCCTAGCAGGACTGCTGATCTTTTCCCTGAGATTCACGGCATCATAGAAGCATTTAAGTTGGAAAAGACTCTTTAAGATTATTGAATCCAACTCTTGACCAAACAGTGGCAACTCAACACTAAACCGTGACCCTCAGCACCACATCTCTGCCTCTTGGGAACACCTACAGGGATGGGAATTCAACCACCTCCCTTTAGAAGTTTCTTCTAATACCCAACATAAACCTCTCTGAGTACAACTTGAGGTCATTTCCTCTCGTCCCATCACTTGTTCCTTGGGAGAAAAGACCAACCTCTACCTGGCTCCAGCCACCTTTCAGGGAGTTGTAGTGAGCAAGAGCTCCCCTCAGCCTCCTTTTCTCCAGACTAAAGAATATCCCACTTCAGCAAGAAAGGATCCCTGAGAACTATGTGGTGTCAAAGTGGTAAAGGTTCACTAATCATAGAATCATTAAGGCTGGGAAAGACCTCTAAGATCATCAAGTCCAACCGTTAACCCAGCACTGCCATGTCCATCACTAAACCATGTCCCTCAGCACCATATCTACATCTTTTTGAACACTTCCAGGGGCTGTGATTCCACTACTGCCCCAGCTAGCCTGTTCCAATGCTTACCACATTTTCAGTGAAGAAAGTTTTCCTAGTATCATGTATTATTAAATAGCCAGCTCTTGGATATTGGTTTCGGGAATAATTGAGACAAGTAAATTAAATAAAACTGCTAAACCAGGAAATTTTTCAAGTGCATCCTCACTCTTTCACTCTCTCCGCTTTCACATCATGTTCTCCAGTGTTACCAAAACATTTAATTCCCTGTCTTTTCTTATCCTCAAATTTATTTTTTCAGGCAATTTGAAAAAAAAAGCTTTTATCACAAACAAGTGAAACAACACCTTGACATACCTTCTACCTAATCAATGTATAGGAAAAATTCAGGCTCAAAATCTGGACATCTGACTGTAGCTGAGAAAAGTTCCTTGCTCTTGTCATCTTCCTTTGAGATGACTGCTGCAGCTGCAGTGACAGCATGAATTTTCTGCCATTTCATGGCAGCCTCAGTGAGGAGGAAGAGGTCTTAGAAAAAGATAGCAAACACATGTGTGCATATGTACATACAGGTACAAAGAGAAAGTCTTCAGCAGCTGAGCTCAGTGCTGCACTCATGTCTTTTGTGATCCCTGAGAGCATGAGAATAAGGAAGTGGTGGAGTCAGATATGGCACTTCAGGACATGGTTTAGTGGTCATTGTAGTGATGGGTTGATGGTTGGACTTGATGATCTTAGAGGTATTTTCCAACCTTAGTGATTCTATGATTCTGTCTTTTCTGTTTTCTAAGACTGGCTGTTGAGTTGACTCCCAGGAAAGAGTGAGAATGGGGCAACCATATATGACACATCTCCTGACTGTTCCCCTGATCCCTGGCTCAGGGGATTTTCTGTAGCTCATGTGATTTGGCTATTTAGCAGCTCTCAGGAGATCTATCTTCCAAATACTTGTCTGGTCTGCCCTTGAACCCACAATAACCCTTTTGCATGCAGAAGACTTGAAGGCTGTGTTTATACTAGTAAACTAAACAGCCACTTCACAAGCACAAGCCATGTCCTGCAGTGCTTAGTGCTGTGAGACTGTTAGTAAGGGCTATGGCACAAGCTGACCATTATTCCTCCTTAAACAAAACCTGGGCAATCTAAAGCATCAACACTCAAAATGTTCACTGGTCTCCCTCCTGTCTAGGGCAGTAAAGCAATTGTATGCTGGGACCATTCCTGGAGCTGCAATCCCAATGAGGCCCTGTGGTTTCATGGTGGCCTGAAGGAGATGTGTTGGGCAGTCTAGAAGTGACTACTTACTTTTAGGGGATGGGAGAGCTTAGCACTGGAGATTTGTGTCATGCCATACTAGTGAGTTTCAATGCCAGAGATGGTTCTTGGCCTCTTTTACATGCAGGCACTCATACAGCTAAGAGACTGGCGTCATCTTTTGTGCTGCAAAGGTGCTAGGAGACTCTGTTGTCCTAGAGTCACGAGCAGGACATTTAGTTTTGAAAGAAGACAGGTATTACAAGCATCCCAAGAGTTTTCACTTTCTGCCAGAGGGTAAATAAGAATTGTTTCTTAACCCCAATAACAAGCCCTTCCTTTCAAGTAGTGAAAGCGATGCCATTGCTGGCTGTAGTGCAAAGAAGGAGTGCTGGTGTCCTGTTCAGCCCTGTTGGAGCTGCTTCTTCTTGTTTTGTTTTTTTTGCTTAGCACCTGGCCTGATGTGAGCCAGACCAGCGCTGATTCTCCTCAGTGATGTGACTGCCCAGCTCAGCCTCTGCTCAGGGCCAGTGCTTTCTGCAGCTCAGGCAGGTTTGCACACACAATGGCTGATGACAGAAGTGACAACATTGATGAGCAGAACTAGCACCAAGGGTTGGGTTGCAGACCAAGGACACTGATACATTTTGTGTGCCACCTTGAGGTGCAAGCAAGAAAAGGTTGCAGCTGTGGGGAGGAAGAGACAAGACAGGTGACCTTAAACTGACCAGCAAGGGATTCCATCCCATGGATGGCATCTTCAGAATAAAGCTGAGGGGTCACCAGGGTCAAGTTCTCATCTTCACTGGTTAGTGTCCCATGAGGCCTCTGTGTGTTCTTTGCTCCCAATCCATGAGTTCCTAAATCCAATCCAAGAATCCAGCTGTTGAATGTGGTTCCCATGTGCTGCTGAGTCAAGTTTGGGACTTCCCCAGTTCCTGCCCACATCATTAGTGGTGACATCGTTGCCATCAGGGTTTGGGTTTGATATTGTTTTGCGTCTATTTCATTTTATTGTTCTTATTTCCATCCCAGATGGTTTCATTTCCCAACCCATCAGTGTCTCTCCCTTATTCCCTTCCTCTTCCCTTTGGGAAGCAGTATTTACAGAGAGCTTTTGGCACTTCTCTAGGGACAGGCCAGCCCTGACCCTTGACAGAACTGAATGTTTTATATTGGGAAGCCAAACTTTGCACAACCGTACACAAAATCTCCTCTCTGATTTCTAGGTTAGGGGACTCTAAATTAGAACATGGTATACCATGGGAAACCTCTTTAATTCTCTTCCTTCTATTCTTTGTAGGATGGCTGTGGAAAAGACTATCTCTTTCTTATGGTTGTACAGACAATCATAGAGTCATTTTGGTTGGGAAAGACATTTAAGATCATCGAGTTCTACACATGTACTCAGACATCCAAGCTGCCTGGTTTGGGTTCAGAACTTTCTGTTCTTGTTATAGAAATAATTGCAGTACTTAACAATAATATGCAACTAGAATGGTAACATGAGGCTGATTGAAAAGCTCTACCTCTAAATCTCTCTCTTACTAATACAGAAGTCATGACCAACTCTTCTGCACACAAACCTACACTTAATAGAATATAATTGGTAAATAAAAGACATGATGGTGTCAATTTTAGTGCAACTACCATGACAAAGTATTATTTAAAGTCTGCTTGTGGAGTGATTTGTCTTTTTCTCGTGGTGTTTTAGGGCAGGAGCCCTGAAGCTTATGCTGTCAGCAACAAAAAGGTACAAATAAGATGATTTTGCAAACGCCATTTTACACATCCTTTTGAAGAGAATTCATGGCTGAAGAAATTCTGTAAGTTTAATCTTTACTACCTTTATCACACATAATGGGGTCTAAATAGTAAATACTGGCTTTTCTCTTTTATTTGTGATGTAGTGGTTTCAAACATGATGTAGCTGATGAGAGTCACTAAACCACTTCATCTGAACCTATAGTTACATGCCCAAGGCATTTTTTCTTAACAAAATATTACCATTCTCTCCAGAAATGCCACATGCACTCATATACAAAACCTAACAGCCATGATCAGACTCAAAATGTATGCAATGAGTGGCACTAACATTTAGGAATTTCTAATTAGTTCAGTACTTTGCCAGCTATTGATGTATATATATCTCAGGAATAATGTGACAAGCAGACCAGGGAAGGGATTGTCCCCTTGGACTCATTACTGGTGAGGCCGCACCTTGAGTACTGGGTTTGGTTTTGGTCTCCTCGCTACAAGAAAGACATTGAGGTGCTGGAGCAGGTCCAAAGGAGGGCAACGAAGCTGGTAAAGGATCTGGAGAACAGGTCTGGTGAGGAGCAGCTGAGGGAAGTGGGTTTGTTTCTTTTGGAGAAGAGGAAGCTGAGGGGAGACACTCTGGCTCTCTACAACTCCCTGAAATGTTGGAGATAGGTGCCCTGAAATGTTGGAGATAGGTGGGTATTGGTCTCTTCTCTTAGTAACAATTGATAGGAGGAGAGGAAATGGCCCCAAGTGGCACCAGGGGAGGTTTTAGTTGGACCTTAAAAGAAATTTCTTCACTCTAAGGATTGTCAAACACTGGAACAGGGTTGTTAGGGAGATGGTTGAATCGCCATCCCTGGAGGTGTATAAAAGACAGAGATGTGGAGTTGAGGGACATGGTTTACTTGGTAGAGTTAGAGAATGGTTGAAGTTGATAATCCTATGTAAACATTTTTTCCAACTGAAATAATTCTACGATTCTGTGACATCGCTGTTGTTTCTGTGGCATTTGCGATGCTTGTTTCTCTTCTGAGAGCATGCACAACTCTACTCCAGCAATGCCCAGCCCTCATGTTTGTGCTCAGCTCCCAGAGAAATCCCTCCACCCACACAGCTTAGCATCTGACCAGCCATGCATGTGGCCAGTGTTCTGGGCGGTGGCTCCCTATTGCTTCAGGAGTTGCATTAAATAAGGATTTAACTACTCCTAATGTGTACCCCAATGAAGGGCAACTACTCCACTCAGCAGCCTCAGCTCCATCTCATTCAGTGTCAGCAGCGTTTGCCATTGTGAGTAATGCAAGGATTAGTTGCTTTCTTGTGCTTCAGCCTGCTCTTAGTCTTTTATAACAATGGAACTAAATAATATGCAAAGTTTGAAGCAGCTCTCATTCCCTTAGAGTACTACAAGCCTCTCTGTTATTTTATACTGAATGATGGCAATGTATGATAAACAGTATTTATGGGATCAAATCTTTCCTGTTTCAAAGTGTCTGTCATTTGGATACCTGCAATACAACAAATTGAAGGAGGCACAGTTACCTCAGCAGCAATCAGAATTACAGTAGGTCATCAATACCGTGAAAAGGAATGCCCCATATGGAAACAATAACGGTCTCCAGAATACAGAAAGCATCGCCTCCATCTCACTACTACCAGCATAGTTTTTAATGCACACTTGCAATCATGGTACTGTTGCTTTTGAAAGTACAAAATTCACAGCTTAACAAATCAATTCCAAATGTAGGCTTCTTCTAAGAACTTTGTGTTTTCATATCATCTGCTATTGCCACATCTCACAGATCCCACAACATAGGACAGCAGATGATTTAGTTCAAATGATTCTCCATTGTTTTTAATATTTTTACCATCCCAAAGGGGGGGTGTGTTATTTATATGTTTAATAATTTCCAGATTGTTGAGTTGCTAGTCTGTTCAGTTGTCTGGAAAGAAAGAAAGAAAAAAAAAAAGTCTGATGGCTATTATTCATCTTTATTCAGTCAAAGATGGTTCTGGACCTCTGGTTGGATTATTAAAGCAAAACTGCTCCGGATGGATTAGGTTTGTAATTTCACTTTTTTTGTGTGGATCTAATTAAGAATAATGAAAAGCCTGCCTTGCACTGGTCACACATAGAGATGAGGGAATGCCTGCATGACTCACATCATCTGACAGCAGGTTTAACATAGTTCTATATGCCTGTGTTTCCATTCACTTAGCTATAGAGCTATTTTTGCTATATATTACTATTACTTTATATAATAGCATACTGTTGCTATAATAATAAATATTTTGAGGGTCATGTCCTTAGAATATTATAGAAGTTGCCTGGCCAAGAAAACGTGACCCAGCCTCTCTCTAAAGTGTCTTGAAATAAATCCCTTCTCCTTTGAGCAAGTTCTCAGGGTAGCCTTTTATAAGGCAAATATAAGTAAGTTTAACTTAAAATGCTAAAAACTCAAAAATTTCAAGAGCAAAGGAAAAAGTTTAAAATCATGTGCTTCCTTTGGATAAGTTGCTTTTTCTGCCTTTTTTTTTTTCTTCCAGTGCTAAGAGCATGAAGGAGGAATTAACAGTTTCTAGGAAAGTCTATACACTGTTGGCTAAGAAGGGTGACAGTATTTTGTCTTGGATCATCAATACTGTGGCCACCAGGACCAGGGAAGAGATTGCCTCCCTGGACTTTGCACTGGTGGTGCCACATTTTGAGTACTGGGTTCAGTTTTGGGTCCTCACTACAAGAAGGACATGAAGGTGCTGGACAGGGTCCAGAGAAGGACAAGGAAGATGGTGAAGGGTCTGGAAAACAGGTCCTGTGAGGAGCAGCTGAGAGAACAGGGATTGAGTAGTCTAGAGAAGAGGAGGTTGAGCCTTGTTGCTCTCTGCAACTCCCTGAAAAGGAGGTTGGAGACAGGTGGGGGTTGGTCTCTTCTCTCAAGTAATAAGTAATAGGATGAGAGGAAATGATTTCCAGTTGCACTAGGGGAGGTTTAAGTTGATATTAGAATGAACTTTTTGACTGAAAGGGTTCTCAAAGACTGGCACAGGCTCCCCAGGGAGGTGGCTGAATCTTCGTGCCTAGAGGTGTTTAATAGACACAGAGATGTGGTGCCAAGGGGCATGGTTTAGCACCTGACTTGGTAGAGTTAGAGAATGGTTGGATTTGATGAGCTTAGAGGTCCTTTCCAGCCAAAGCGGTTCTCTAATTCTGTGATTCTATGAAACGGGCAGTGTAAGTGAAAGACTTACACTCTACTCACCAAGGCAGAGTAGAAGGGAAGAAACCTCCCTTGACCTCTTGGCCACACTCTTCTTGACACACACCAGGATATCATGGCTTTCTTGGTCACAAGGGCACATTGCTGGCACACAGCCATCCTGTTGACCACCAGGACTCCCAGGTGCTTTTCCCCAGAGCTGCTCTCCAACAGTTGCTCAGCCTCCAACCTGTACTGATCCATGGGGTTGTTCTGCACCCAGATGCAGTATTTCTTGAACAGGCTATACTTTGAGTAGCACCATGTAACAATAATAATGCCTGGCATCTTTCCTATTTCCTAGCTATTGAGGAATCCCTCCTTGTGAGGGATTATTCTTACAAGATCACTGATAAGTGATCTCTGGGTTTCACTATCTTTCCTCTCCTGCTACATTTGCACTGTTTATGGAATATGAATAGACTAGACTAGACTAGACTAGACTAGACTAGACTAGAATAGAATAGAATAGAATAGAATAGAATAGAATAGAATAGACCAGGTTGGAAAAGACCTTTGTGATCATAGAGTTCAACCTATCACCCAACACTATCTAATCAACTAAATCAGGGCACCAAAAGCCCCATCCAGTCTCTTCCTAAACACCTCCAGGGATGGTGACTCCACCACCTCCCTGGGCAGCCCATTCCAGTGGCCAATCACTTCTCCTGAGAAGAACTTCTTCCTAACATCCAGCCTAAGTCTCCCCTGGTGCAGCTTGAGACTGTGTCCTCTTGTTCTGGTACTGGCTGCCTGGGAGAAGAGACCAACCCCCACCTGGCTACAACCTCCCTTCAGGGAGTTGTAGACAGCAATAAGGTCTCCCCTGAGCCTTCTCTTCTCCAAGCTAAGCAACCCCAGCTCCCTCAGCCTCATCTCATAGGGCTTGTGCTCCAAATCCCTCTCCAGCTTTGTTGCCCTTCTCTGGGCATGTTCCAGCAACTCAACATCTTTCCTAAACAGAGGGGCCCAGAACTGGATACAGTACTCATGGTGTGGCCTAACCAGGGCTGAGTACAGGGGCAGAATGACTTCCCTGCTTCTACTGGCCACACTGTTCCTGATCCAGGCCAGGATGCCATTGGCCTTCTTAGCCACCTGGGCACACTGCTGGCTCATGTTCAGCCTACTATCAACCAGTATCCCCAGGTGTCTTTCTGCCTGGCCTGTTCTATTTCCATTAATTAGAGTGGAGTTGTTCTTAATTCTTAGCAAAAGGCAATTTATTCAGTGAGAGCACAAGAAGAAATGGCTTCCAGAAAGTCTATGACTACCATAGTGTTCCCTCAAAAAACTAACACCCCATGAGAGACTACTTTGCTGAACTGACTGCTGGCAGTTTTTCTTTTGCAGAGACACGTTCCATGGTAACGTCTCTTCAGAGATCATAGAATCATTAGGATTGGAAAACATCATTGAGTCCAAACACAAACATAACCCTGCCAAGTGTGTCACTAAATTATGTTTCTAGGCACCATCTCTAAGTACCTCTAAGTACCTCTTAGAGACAGTGACTCCTTGGGCAGCCTGTTCCAGTGCTTGACAACCCCATTCAGATAAGAAATTTTTCCTACTATCCAATGTAAACCTTCCTGGTGCAGGGACAGGTCCAGAGGAGGGCTAAGAGATCAGAGGGCTGAATCACCTCCCATATGGGGACAGTCTGAGAGAGTTTGGGCTGTTCAGCCTGGAGAAGGGAAGGCTCTGGGGCGACCTTAGAGCAGCCTTCCAGTTCCTGAAGGGGCCTGCAGGAAAGCTGGGGAGGGGCTTTTTACAAGGGCTTGTAGTGATAGGATGAAGGGCAATGGCTTTGAGCTGGACGAGGGTAGATTTAGACTGGATATTAGGAAGAAATTCTTTACAGTACGGGTGGTAGAAACATTGGAACAGATTGCTCAGGGAGGCTGTGGAGGCTCCAAGCCTTGAGGTGTTCAGGGCCAGGTTGGATCAGGCCTTGAGCAACCTGGTCTAGTGGAGGGCGTCTTTGCCCATGGCAGGGGGGTTGGAACTAGATGATCTTTAAGGTCCCTTCCAAGCTAAATCATTCTGTGAATTTATGAACATGAGGCTGTTTCTTCTCATCCTAAATGTCAGCAGGTGAGCCTCAAGTTCAAGTGCATTTTCAAGTTATTTTAAATATAGTGTTCCATAATAAATAGAGCACTGTCCTTTTCCTCCAAACAACAAGAGAAAATTCCCAAGGGACTGTGATGTAAATCCAGGCACCTATACCAATCTATATGGACAAGTTGTTTGTGCAGTGCTCTCAGATTAGTAAATTGAAGCTCCTATTTCTGCACAGAGCCCACTTTGGGGCTGCATTTTCAACTAGACCTCCACATCCAGACTGCTTGGTCCAGGTCTGGGCTCCCCAGTATGAAAGAGACAGAGAACTACTGGAGAGAGCCCATCAGATGCTGAGGGGACAGAAGCATCTCTTTGAGGAGGAAAGGCTGAGAGACCTGGGTCTGTTTATCCTGGAGAAGAGCAGCCTGAGAGGGGATCTTCTCAATGCTCAGCAAGAGCTGAAGGGCAGGTGTCAAGAGGATGGAGCTGGGCTTTTTTTCCGTGGTGCCCAGTGACAGGACAAGGGGCAATGGG
This sequence comes from Melanerpes formicivorus, assembly GCF_026170545.1. Classification (NCBI taxonomy): domain Eukaryota; kingdom Metazoa; phylum Chordata; class Aves; order Piciformes; family Picidae; genus Melanerpes; species Melanerpes formicivorus. The sequence goes on along the minus strand of NW_027142376.1, from coordinate 2,648,432 downwards.
CACAAAGTGAACCCAGGAGGTTCCATCTAAAGATGAGGATAAAATTCTTTGGTGTGAGGATGCTGGAACCCTGGAGGAGGCTTCCCAGAGAGGTTGTGGATTCTCCTTCTTTGGAGAGATTCCAAACATGCCTGATCATTGTGATCCTGGACAACCTACTCTGTGACCCTGTATTAGCAGGAGGCTTGGACTGGATGATGCACAGAGGTTCCTTACAACCCCCACCATGTTTGGGTTATGTGATTTATCTTTCTGAGAAACTCCTGAACACAGAAGAAGCAGAATGTTTGTTGTTACACTGTCATTTGACTTCCCAGATTCTCCTAAGAACTGACAGAGGTTTTTTGGCTTAGAGCCAAAACCAAGACATACAACACTCTTGTGAATTGCTGAGATAGGCTTTGTGCAATGATAACTGTGCTGAAATTTGGAACCAGCCTATTTACAATCTTTTTGAAAATAAAAGAAAAAAAAAAAGAAGCACAAAAAAAACCCCAAAACCCAAACGAACCCAACCCCAAAACCAAAAGAAAAGTCATGATAATTTTCTAACTAGCCCTGAGGGAGAAGGGATTTTGAAAAACAGAACAACAACAAGAAGCATCAGACAGCATGGGATACTAAGAATGCGTCATCAAATACGTCACATGTATTTTTGGTCTCTTTCTAGGTATGGCTTCCCAGATATGAGAATGTGACTAGGGAAAAAAAATAAAAAATAGAAAGAAGTTTTGCTGCTGTAGTCCTGGGAAAGTTGTCTTTTCAGTTTGTAGTAGATCTGAGGATCCCTTCTTGCGGTTTCCACATCTAGTGGCCAAATTCATGCACGAAGATTTACTCCAGCTAAAGATCCTTACTAATGGGTCCTAAAAGACAGAGATTCCTGTGATGGATTTAGGATCAGATCACTCGTAGTGATCCTAATGCACTGTGCTAGTCTTCTAGTCATCAGTAATAGTGTGATCAGCATGACCTGGGAAGTGATCATGCCCCTGTACTGGGCACTGGTGAGGCCACACTTTGAGTACTGGGTTCACTTTTGGCAGCTCACTACAGAAAAGACATTGAGGGGCTGGAGCATTGTCCCAGTTTGAAGGCAGATCCTCCCTTGCCTCCCACTGGGGCAGAAAAAAAATGAGATTCACACAAATGGATTGCAGAAGTGATGGAAAGTTTAAATGGAAAAGTAGTGAGTGGTTTACAGAGAACTACAAGCGCAGTGACAAAGGAGATCCCAAAGCATACCCTGAAGCCTCCCAGCACTCCCCTTTCCCCAACTGAGGGTACACCCAAAACCCCCAGGGCTCTTTCTTCCCCCCCTCCACTGTTAGGCTAATCTCAGCTGGCCAGATCTGAGATTGCCCTCCCCCCTTCTCCTTTTGGCCTTAGGCCTAGCCAGGCCTAAGAGGCCTTGAGATAACTCCCCTTCCATTACCAGATAGGGAGCGTCTCTCACGGGAATGGTGAGGGGAGAAAGAGGAAGTGTGAGACCTTGAAGATGGATTTATAGGGAGCAGGACATTATGGGTATGAAATACGCAGCTTCCTGTGTCCACCCACTGGGCTGGACACTTGGGGCACCAGAAGTGCACCCTGGATGGCAGCAGCAGGCGGCACCCAGCCCAAACTGCTACAAGCATGTTCAGAGGAGAGCAATGAAGCTGGTGAAGGGTCTAGAGAACAGGACTGGTGAAGAGCAGCTGAGAGAACTGAGGTTGTTTAGTCTTCAGAAGAGGAGGCTGAGGGGAGACCTCATTGCTCTCTACAACTCCCTGAAAGGAGGTTGGAATGAGATAGGGACCAGTCTCTTCTCACTAGTATCAGGTGATAAAATGAGAGGAAATGGCCTGGAATTGTGCTAGGGGAGGTTTAGATTGGATATTAGGAAATAATTCTTTCCTGTCTTTACTGGAAGAGTGGTCAGGCATTGGAACAGACTGACCAGGAAGGTGGTGGATTTACCACCCTTGGAGGTGTTCAAGAAATGTGTGGACATGGCACTCTGAGACAAGGTTTAATGGCCATGGTGGTTTTGGGCTGATGGTTGGACTCTATGATCTTAAGTTCTCTTCCAACTAAAACAATTCTATGCTTCAATGATTCTAAGAGATACTTCATGGTTGCGGAGTCATTTACATTTTCCAGAAAGTCTTAAACTCAGTTATGCTTTGAATTTGCTATTCCTGTTCTGCTTGGGAAAAGGGCTGAAATGCCCAGACCATATACCCACAATCAAGAAGGATCTATCGAAGGAAATTTGCTTTTGAAACAAGGAATGAAGCACTTCATATCCATAAGATATTCTCATCCAATTTAAAGTGCCCACACCGATCCTAATTAGCAAAGCAAACTAATTTTTCCTACAAGAAGGTGCAATTTTTGTACCTTGACTTTGCTGCTTTATAATACTTTATAACTCTTCTTCTGTGCCACTGTAAAGAAAGTAAGTTTCAGACTGCAAATCTAAAAGGCATATCATAGAATCATTGTTTCAGTTGCAAAAGACCTTTAAGATTGAATCTAACCTTCAACCTAAGACCACCATAATCATTAAACCATGTACCTCAGTTCTTTGAAATGCCCCCAGGGGTGGGGATTCAACCCCCTCCCTGGGGAGCCTCTTCCAGTCTTTGAGAACTCTTTCAAAGACAAGAAGTTTCTTCTAATAGCCAACCTAAACCTCCCTTGGTGCACCTGGAGACCATTTCCTCTTGTCCTGTCATTTGTTCCTAGGGAGAAAAGACCAGCCCCTACCACACTCCAACCTCATTTTAGGGAGTGCTAGAGATCTAGAAGGTCTCCCCTCAGCCCTCTTGTCTTCAGACTAAACAACCCCAGTTTCCTCAGCTGCTCCTCACCAGACCTGTTCTCCAGACCATTCATCAGCTTTGTTGCCCTTCTCAGGACACATTCCAGCACATAAATGTCCTTTTAGGACAATATGTTGTGCAAGAAGCATGATAACTTGCTTAGAGCTTCAGAACCTACAAACCAGCATCTTTTACTGAAAATATACTCTTCATGTTTAATAATAATAACAACAACAATGTGCACTTGCAGCCCAGAAGGCTACTTGCATCATGAGCTGCAACATAAGAAGCATGGCCAGCAGGTTAAGAGCTGATTCTGCCACCCTGCTCTGTGAGACCTCACCTGGGGTACTGTGTACAGCTCTGGGGCACTGAACACAAGAGGTACATAGGCCTGCTGGAGCAGGTCCAGGGGAAGGTCACGAAGATGATCAGAGGGCTGGAGCACCTCTTCTACCTCTCCTGCAGTAGTAGGACAATCCATGGAGAAGAAGGAACAAGCTCCATGTCCAACTCATTCCTTCTGATCTCTAATTCTTGCCTCATTTTACTTCTCCCAGCATTTCCCCCACCTTATTGTTTCAGTTCTGAAAGCAACAAGCTGTGAAAACTTGCCCCATCTGAAAAGATGCTTGTAAACATACAGTATCCAGCGCTACTCTGCCATGTTCCTGTGTCCTGGTCTGAGCAGGACCAGCACTGACTCTGCTCAGTGCTGTGAGTTCCCAGCTCAGTCTCAGCTCAGGGCCACCACTTGATGCAGCTCAGGGCAGGTTTGCAGACACTGGCTGCTGCTAGCAGTGGCAATGCTGATGGAGAGAATTAGCACCAAGGCTTGGGCTTCAGACCAAGTGCACTGCTACATTTTGTGTGCCACTTTAGGGTCCAGGAAGAAAAAGGCTGCAGCTTCAAGGAGGAAGGGATGGGACAGGTGACCCTAAACTGACCAATAAGGGATTCCATCTCATGAAAGCTGAGGGATCATTAGGCTCAAGTTCTCTTCTTCAATGTCTGATGTCCCATGAGGACTCTGTTCTGCCTTTTCTCCCAGTCCACGAGGTCCTGAATCTGGTCCCAGAATCCAGCTCCTGAATCTAGTTACCATTGGCTAGCAAATCCAGTCTGGGACTTCCCCAGTGTGTGTCCACAGCATAAGTGGTGACAGTGACATATTTGCCATTATGGATCTCAGTTGGATATTGGTTTGTATCTGACTACTATCTGACTTCTGACAACTATCCCTTGATAGTCTGACTACTATCCCTTGATAGTTATGCAGTTAGGGAATGATGATGTTGCAACCAGAACTCCCAGGGCTATCAAGAATTACTTTAGGGCCCTGGGGGATCTCGTTGAGGGGTCAGGTGCACAAATAATTTTTTTGTCTATACCCTTAGTTGCAGGAGGGAATACAAGAAGGAACAGGTCAGCAGCTGTAGTCAACAAGTGGCTTAGAGGCTACTGCAGTCAAAAGAATTTTGGGTTTTTGGATCTTGAAAAATTTTCTACTGCACCAGGTCAGCTGGCAACAGATGGAGTACATCTGTCCCAGAGGAGGGGTAAGATCAGAGTGTACGAGAATGGCCTATCCCTCAAAGGGAAAAAGATTCTAGGAAGGGAATTGGCAGGTCTCATAGACAGGGCTTTAAACTAGTTTTAAAGGGGGAAGGGGCTGAAACTAGCCCCCCCAGGCAGGAGTCTGGGGGTGATAAGCTAGAGCCAGAGGTGAAACCAGCAGCCCGGATGAAGTGCATGTACACTAATGCACAAAGCATAGGCAACAAACAAGAGGAGCTGGAAGCCTTGCTGCAGCAGGAAAGTTATGATGTAGTTGCCATCACAGAGATGTGGTGGGACGACTCACATGACTGGAGCGCTGCAATTGATGGCTACAGGCTCTTCAGGAGAGACAGGCAAGGAAGAAGGGGTGGAGGGGTGGCCCTGTACATCAGGAAGGCACTAGATGCCATTGAGCTGGAGATCAGGGACCATGAGGTTGAGTGCCTGTGGGTGAGAATTAGAGGGAAGGCCAATAAGGCTGACATCCTGGTTGGAGTCTGTTATAAACCACCCAACCAGGATGAAGATGTTGATGTGTCATTCTATAGGCAGCTTAAGGCTGTCTCAAGATCGCCTGACCTTGTTCTCATGGGCGACTTCAACCTGCCTCATATCTGCTGGGATCTCAACATAGCAGAGAAGAGGCAATCTAGGAGGTTCTTAGAGTGCATGGAGGACAGCTTCTTATCCCAGGTGCTGCGTGAGCCTACCGGGGTAAGGCTATGCCTGACCTCCTCTTCACCAATAGGGAAGGGCTGGTGGGCGATGTGGTGGTCGGAGGGTGTTTAGGGGTCAGTGACCACGAGATAATTGAATTTTCAGTATTTGGTCAAGCTAAGAGGGGCAGCAAGAAGACCTCCACTCTGGACTTTGGGAGGGCAGACTTCAGGCTACTCAAGGAACTAATTCAGAGGGTTCCTTGGGATAAAGCCCTTAAAAACAAAGGGGTCCAGGAGAACTGGGCCTACTTCAAGGAAGAACTGTTGAAGGCGCAGGAACAGGCTGTGCCAATGTGCTGGAAGATGAGCCGCTGGGGCAGACGGCCAGCCTGGATGGGCAATGAACTTCTAAAAGAACTAAGGGAAAAAAAGAGGGTGTATCATCTTTGGAAGAAAGGTGAGGTAACCCACAAAATGTTTAAAGATGTTGCTAGGTCTTGTAGGAAGGAAATTAGGGTGGCAAAAGCACATTTGGAGTTTAGACTGGCCTCTGCTGTGAAGGACAACAACAAAAAGTCCTTCTATAAATACATTAATAGCAAGAGGAAGGGCAAGGACAACCTCCACTCCTTGGTGGACACAGAGGGGAACGTTGTAACAAAGGATGAGGAAAAGGCAGAGATACTTAACACCTTCTTTGTCTCAATTTTTACTAGCAGGACAGAATGTCTTCCAGGCAGCTGGCCTGCAGAGCTGGCAGAAGGAGCCAGGGAATATCATAGTTTTCCTCTGATCCAGAATGGGTAGTTGGTGATCTGCCCAGCCGCTTGGATCCCCACAAGTCCATGGAACCAGATGGGATCCATCCTAGGGTGCTGAGAGAGCTGGCAGAGGACCTGGCCAAGCCTCTCTCCATCATTTTTCATCAGTCCTGGCTCACTGGAGATGTCCCAAAGGACTGGAAGCTGGCCAACGTGGTCCCCATCCACGAAAAGGGCCGGTTGAATGAACCAGGGAATTGTAGGGCTGTCAGCCTGACCTCAGTGCCAGGCAAGATCAGGGAACAGGTCATCTTGAGTGCAATCACACAGCACTTACAGGATGGCCAAGGGATCAGGCCCAGCCAGCATGGATTTAGGAAGGGCAGGTCCTGCCTGACCAACCTGATCTTCTACGATCAGGTGACCCGCCTGGTGGATTGTGGGGAGGCCTGTGGATGTAGTCTACCTGGACCTCAGCAAGGTCTTTGACACCATCCCTCACAGCAAACTGCTGGCCAAGCTGTCAGCCCATGGCTTGGACGGGAGCACACTGCGATGGGTTAGGAACTGGCTGGATGGCCGAGCCCAGAGAGTGGTGGTGAATGGTGCCACATGCAGCTGGTGGCCAGTCACTAGTAGTGTCCCCCAGGGATCAGTGCTGGGCCCTGTGCTCTTTAATAACTTTATTGATGATCTGGATGAGGGCATTGAGTCCATCATCAGTAAATTTGCGGACGACACCAAGCTTGGGGCAGGAGTTGATCGGCTGGAGGGTAGAGAGGCTCTGCAGAGGGACCTCGACAGGCTGGGCAGAATCCAACGGCATGAGATTTAACACATCCAAGTGCCGGGTTCTGCACATTGGCCACAACAACCCCATGCAGTGCTACAGGCTGGGGTCAGAGTGGCTGGAGAGCGGCCAGGTAGAGAGGGACCTGAGGGTTCTGGTCGATGGTAGGCTGAACATGAGCCTGCAGTGTGCCCAGGCGGCCAGGAGGGCCAATGGCATCCTGGCCTGCATCAGGAACAGTATGGTCAGCAGGAGCAGGGAGGTCATTCTGCCCCTGTACACTGCACTGGTTAGGCCACACCTCGACTACTGTGTCCAGTTCTGGGCCCCTCAGTTTAGGAAGGATGTTGACTTGCTGGAGTGTGTCCAGAGAAGGGCAACAAAGTTGGTGAGGGGTTTGGAACACAAGCCCTGTGAGTAGAGGCTGAGGGAGCTAGGGTTGCTTAGCCTGGAGAAGAGGAGAAGGGGTGACCTTATTGCTCTCTACAACTACCTGAAGGGGGGTTGTAGACAGGCAGATGTTGGTCTCTTCTCCCAGGCAGCTCGTACCAGAACAAGAGGACATAGTCTCAGTCTGCACCAGGGGAGGTTCAGGCTGGAGGTCAGGAGGAAGTTTTACACAGAGAGAGTGATTGCCCATTGGAATGGGCTGCCCAGGGAGGTGGTGGAGTCACCATCATTGGAGGTGTTCAGGAGGAGACTTGATGGGGTGCTTGGTTGCATAGTTTAGTTGGTTGGGTGGTGTTGGATGATAGGTTGGATGCAATGATCTTGAAGGTCTCTTCCAACCTGGTCTGGTCTATTCTATTCTATTCTATTCTATTCTATTCTATTCTATTCTATTTCATTTTATTGTTCTTATTTTTGTCAGGTTTAGTTTCTTTCCCAACCCATTGGTCATAGAATAGAATCATAGAATTATTTCAGTTGGAAAAGACTACTAAGCTCATCAAATCCAAACATCAACCTAATACTACCATGGCCACTAAACCATGTCCTGAAGTGCGATGTCCACAAGTTTCTTGAATACCTCCAGGGACAGTGACTCCCTGTGCAGCCTTTTGCAATGCCTTATCTTAAGGAAGTCTCTCTCTTATTCCCTTCTTCTTCCCTTTGGGAAGCAGAGGCGTTCATAGAGAAGACCTGTCACTTGTTCAGTGGCCAGTGCAGCACTGATCCTTGATATACTACTAAAGCAGAAAAGAAGGCAGCTTCCTCTTTCTGCTAGACCTAATCTGAGTCCTGATACTCACTGCCAAACAATCCCAGCAATTTTCAGCCTTCATCACCTATAAACACATATTAAACCCGAAGCAAAATAGAGAGTTAACAGGAAGCTTTTCTGCAATAGAGGAAAAAATATCCAGTCCAACCCCGTGTATATTGTGCTCGATGAATTCCCGCTTTGTAGATGGGCTCGCCTAGATTTAGCGAGGGTCTAAATCAATCCTGGGCAACGTGCGACCTCTCTTGGTCAATAGACAAAATGAGCAGAACAGAAGGCTAAAACAGCTTAGTCTCTCCAGCACATCTTTATTTCCTGAGGGAACGCCTCTGTATACTTTTACACCATGCTCTTCATACATAAAATAATTTTTTGTACTGCTACATTTCATCCTGCTACCTTTCAAGATGGTATCTGGAAGGTACCATTGACTGAATAGAGTTAATAGTTGATAATAAGTACCTAACCAGACCTGATTTGTAGAAGGTGCAGGTTGTGTGATTCGCAGTGCCATGACCAGTACCTTGAACAGTAACATATTTACTCCATTATTCCACTTGAACTTAGGCACATGAACATCTGATGAATTGCTGGTAGGTGAGGTTCAGTGTTAACGATGGAGTTGAAAACAGAGCCATAGCCTGGCCCTTACCATTCTCACAGCAGAACATATTTGTCTAAACCAGTATCTGTGAGCATTACTGTGTTTATTTTGCATTAAGAGAAGGCTTCTGTGGCTGACAGACCATATATGTATATGCATGTCTATGTCTGCACCTCACCATCCCCTTCCACATCACATCACATGTGGGCATCATATAGGACAGACACAAATTTTGGCATTTGTCAATCTGGATTTCCATCAAAGATAAGCTAAGCTCAAGGTAACGGGAAGCAAGATAAGATGGGTGAATGGGGGTGGAATTCACAGGGGTTATCAACAGAACATCAACACGGGCATGGCGCAAAAAGGACAGAGGGTTTCACTGTGGGGTTCTTTTGCTGTTTAGGATGGTGGGTTTTTTTCAGGATTTGGAAGGATATTGCAATGGAAACTGTTTTCTTATGGAAGGAGAGGTTGCATGGGTTCAGGAAACACTTTAAAAAGAAAGAGGAGGCACAGCCATGAGGCTGGGGCAGGACATGGACTGTGTCCTGTGCCAGAGAGCAACACTATATGTATATAGACATTTCCTCCCATCACCCTAGGAAAAGCAACTGTCTCACGTGCCATAAACTGCCCCAAATATATAGAATCATAGATTCATAAAGATTGGAAAAGACCTCTAAGATCAAGTTCAACCATCAACCCAACACCATCATACTCACTAAATGTCAGGCAGTGTTGCATGGTTTTTTAACACTTCCAGGGATGGTGACTCCACCACCTCCTGGGGAGCCTGTTCCAGTCTTTGTGAACCCTTCCAGTGAAGAAATTTTCCACAATAGTATTGAATCTGAATCTCCTCTGGCACAATTTCAGGCCATTTCTGCTCATCCTCACTTGATACTAGGGAGAAAAGACTGCTCCCCACCTGGCTTCAGCCTTCTTTTGGGGAGTTGTAGAGCGCAATAAGGTCGCCCTTCAGCCTCCTCTTCTGAAGACTAAACAGCCCCTCAATGTCTTTCTTGTGGTGAGGAGTCTAAAACTGAGCCCACAACTCCAGATGTGGCCTCACCAGTGCTGAGTCCAGGGTCCTGGTCCTGTTGACCACACCATTGCTGATTAACTGCTCTGAACGCGTGTTTGTGCCTATGAGCAAAGGCACAATTCCTCGGTAGCCGGGGTCTCAGCCCCACGGCAGAAAGGGTTGAGTACAGGGCACCCTCTGCAAGCTTTGCTCCGGCCTCCTCTCCCGCTGCCGGGGACACAGACAGAGGCACGGCGGGGACACGAACACACACAGAGCCACACAGGCTGCCCCTTTTCCCTCACAGCTGATCCCGAATGCCCTAACTCCCTCAGTACTGCCGCCGTACCCCCCCCCCCCCCCCCACCTCCGCTCCTTCCCTCCTCCCCGCTCCTTCCCTCCCCCCGCAGCGCCCTACGACCGAAACCTGCGCCTGGCTAGCCTGGAGCTTCCCGCCGCTCGTTACTCACGGCGCGGGGCGGGCCGGCGCAGCGGCCCCTATATAGGGGCGGGCCGGGGAGGCACGGAGGGGACAGATGGGCGCGGAGCGGAGCTGGAAGGCTACAGGCGAAGGGAATAAAGCCAGAAGAAACCTTGCTCTCTTACATTTTTTTCCCCCCTCTCCTCTCTCATAATTTTTTGTCTTTCCTCTTTTCCTCTTTTCTTTTCTCCTTTCTTTGCTGAGGAGTTTTTGACCAAGTTTTCTTCAGACCGTCTAGGCTTGGCTTTTTTTTTTTTTTTTTTTTTTTTTTTTCCCCTGAGTGTTGTGTGTGGCCAAAAAAAGAACCAACTTAGTGTCGAGCCAAGTGATTCAGGCGTTCTGCAGGGAGGAAGCAGGGAGAAAAGAAGGAAAAAAGTTGTCTTTGTTGCCAGCGAGCTCGTAACTACGTTTATGTGACCAAAGGCAGGCGACTGAAGAGCGGGGTGGTGCCGACGGCGCAGCCCTCTTGTCTCCCGGTACTGCTGGTGGGGCTCATCTCCTCGCAGCCCCCTCGGGTCGTGCCCGCCGCTCCGCTTGCCGACCCGCGGCCTCAGGCCGGGCTCCGCCTGTCCCGCTTCCTTTAGCCGGGGGTGTGCGGCGGCACCTCCCGGCGGCCCCCCTCCCGCTCCGCCCGTTGCCATGGTGCGGCGGCCCGGCGTGCTGTGGGCAGTGGCGGCGCTGGCGCTGCTGGTCCGGCGGGCGGCGGCGCTGGCGGGGCCGGTGGTTCGCTGCGAGCCCTGCGATGCGCGGGCGCTGCAGCAGTGCAAGCCCCTGCAGCCCGACTGCGCTGAGCAGGTGCGGGAGCCGGGCTGCGGCTGTTGCCTCACCTGCGCCCTGCTGCTGGGTCAGCCCTGCGGCATCTACACCGAGCGCTGCGGCGCCGGCCTCAGCTGCCAGCCGCGCCGCGAGGAGGCGAGGCCGCTGCAGGCGCTTCTGGAAGGCCGCGGGGTCTGCACCAACACCTCGGCGGGCGGCAAGCTGCGGGCTTTCCTCTTGCCCGGACCGCACGCTGCAGGTAAGGGGGCTGCGCCTCAGGATGGGGAGAGGGGGTGGTGAAACGTGAGGAGATCGTTCGCATGCACGCCTCTTGCCTTGTTCGCTGTTCCCTTGGTTTCTGTGAAGCTCAAACGCAAGTTTTCGGCATCAGGAGCGGCTTGCGGCAGAGCTGCCCCTCCGGAAAGGCCCCTCGCTCGCTGCCTTTCCCCGGCAGCCACGTAGCCGAGGCTGGGGTCGATTGGAAGCAGGCAAAGGGGAGATACAGCACAGATAGATATATTTATCTGTATGTCTGTGTGCCTTAACGTGTATGCTGTGAAAGAGCTGCTAGCAAAGGCGGCAGAGTTGCTCTTTGTGAAAGGAAATCGGGGGAAAGGATTGCGTGTTGGTTCTGCGGGTTCCTGGGGCTGGAAGGCTGCAGAGTGCTGGATGGAGAGAGACGGTGAAATCCTCTCCGTTTGGTCCCTGGTGTTCTTGGAGAGAGGGTGCAGGAAAGCTGTAGTGTGGGTTAACCCCACCCCGCGCAGCAGCTTGGCCAAGGCAGGGCAATACTATACACGAAGAACCAAAAAGGAAAAGAAGAAGCAGAAGGAGTTAAACATTTCTGTGGCCCGGGAAGGTGGTTATTCAGAACAAAGCCTTCGCACAGCAGTATTTAAGAGGACGTTGGGTTTTTTGCCTGCACTGCAAATAAATCGAAGCTTTCCTGTACCTCTTGGATGTCTTGTAAATGAGACGCCCACAGAGAGGGTTTTGTTTTGTTTGAAGAGGAAGGGACGGTTGGAAAAAGTTCTGTTAGCCTGCACATTGGGAAGCTTAAGACTGGGAAACTTGGGATTCAGATCAAGAAAGCACAGTCCCTGTGTGCAAACATTTCATTACACTGTTTGCTAACTAACAGCAAGTATGTTAACATTTATTTGATAGAAAAGTGTGTCAAAAGGCTTTCCACTGTTTGCATTTTTAAAGAGCCAGTGTTTTTGCTAAGTTGCAGGGACTTTTTGGCTGGCCTCTGCTTAGCCAAGGAAGCAGCACCAGTTCCCCAGTTATCTCTGACTCTCATGGCTGCCAGTTGCCTCATTCTAATTATTTATGCACTAGTCCCAAGCTGTGACAATTTGCATGAGAGTTCAGGGCTTCCTACTGAAGTTCTCTTTTTCGAACATGGAGCAGCATTCCTTGTCACATGAACATGGCTCTGCATGTTCATCCTTCCCGTGAGTTTGAAGGAAGGGGTCTTCTCCATCCTTGAGTTGGTGCTATTTAATGGAGGGGTAGTGCTTCTAGCAGTTGACTTAGAAAAAAGAGAAAGGGGAAGGCAGAGCTGCACTTTGCTGGAAGTCTTCCCACTTTCAGCCTAAATAGTCCAAATGCCAAGTTCCTGTTTCTGCACTCTTGGCTATGGGAGAACTCTAGTTTTGAAATCAGTAGATGCTTTGATTCCTCAAGAATGCAAAGTAGGACCCTTAGAGTTCGCAATCGAGAAGTGAAAGTTTTTAATGTGGTGTGCAAGAAGTAAGCTGAACCTGTGTGTGACCCATAGCATGTTCCTCAAAAAGACCTCTGCTTCCAGCTCCAAATCAAACACTCACATGATCTCCCTTACACACGGCTAGGTTACATTACTTCATACACTTTGGGTTGTTCCTAGTTGACAGAAATTGCCAGTAATCACTGTATATTACAGTAGCTTCTTCAGTGGCCTGTGAGGCCACTGACTGACTTTCCAGTTCATTTTTTGGGGGCACAGAAGGGTTAAGTATTGGTATGCATGTGTGACCCTTCTAATCTGCTTTTTAAAGAGAGCAGAGTAACTCTGGTAGCAGTTTTGTTTCTTCTAGGAGCAGGTAAAATTAACAAGGCACCAAATTTTATGTAACTGAGTTCATCACATCTGCTTTTCTGTTTGAAATGTGGCATTATGAGTGTCCCAAACTGGAGTGTAAGAAGTGCTGTTGAAACGTGATGGTTTTTCTAAACTGAAAGGACCAACCTGGGTGTTATTTCTTGTATATTAAGAATATTTTCTGCCTCTTTTTTTCTTTTTTTTTTTTTTTTTTTGGCAGAGGAGGCAAACTAATGAACTGGATTGACTAAACTTAGTAGGCATAGTATTTAGGAAATTCACGTTTGTAACGTTGTAACATTTTATTGTCATTTCTTCACTGACTTCATTGAGCTCGCCTTCAAACTTCATTGAGAATGTGGAGGAAAAAAACCCCACTGTTTAAAAACAGGACATTAAACCACTAAAAATATGTTCAAATACCGCTTAGAGTCTGAGTTATACCCACAAAAGCCAGGAAATTCAGACTTAAGACTTAAACTTCCTTAATCCATTTGCAGTGGGAGTTAGATTTTCCTGGTCAATTATGTCTATTGCCAGCAGTGGCTACACCAAAACCACCAGTACCAAGATGTTGACTGGGATCCTCCTCCTCGTGTGCCTCCCCTGTTCCTGTGCATTGGCAGCATCACTGTACTGCCTGTGTTGAAGTATTTAGAGCCAATGGGCTGTGTGAACGTGGGCTTTCAGGTTGAGTACTGAATTTCTCGGCTTTTGTGGTTTTTCAGTGAGCCACGAAGTAGAACTTTCATGCAGATTTCCAGGATGTTCCTTGCACAGCAGTTATCATTGTATACATTCCCAATAAGATTTCCTTAAATAAAACAACACCCTCCCCCAAGAAGGGCCAGCAGTCAAGGCAGCAACTAGTAGGACTGAGCTGCTTAGCTGATAGGAATATCCCATGTCGAAAAATTGTCTGGGGGAATGCAGTTTTGCTTCAGGAGCCTCCTGAGCGGGAGAAATGCAGTGTAGACAAATACCTCGGAAGGTACAGGAACATTGGGCTTATGCAGTAGTTTGGAAAAAATGTGCTTCCCCTGTGGGTTTTTTGTGGAGGGCAGTTTAAAGAGAAAATATTTTTGAAGCTTGTGATGAAAGCAGATGTTTTGTCCTTTTGGCACGGTTACAGCACGAATGGAATTTTTTTTGTCTGTTACTTTTAAAATGTGTTTTGCACACCTAGAAATGCTTCTGACTTAAATCGGTGGAAGAATGAAAATATGCTGGTTGGTTTTTCCCTTCCTGTATGTTCAATAAAATTAAGATATGAAAAAGCGTTGAAAAGAACTAATTGCAACCATGAATTTTGGTAGGATTTATTATATTAACACATCTTTCTGTAAAGAGGAAAAAAAAAAAACAAAATGATATCCCGGGAAGGACAAAGAGTCACACACTCCACTGCTAAGATACCCAAACCAGCCGCCTTGAACTAAAGCTGATTATATGGGGCTGAGCGGTCGCGGTGGGGGCAGCCCAGCGCTCTGTGCTGGGGCCGGCCCCCGGCTGTCCGGTGTGGCTGCTGGGGTTCCGCAGTGGGGCCTGCCCCGGGCTCCCCGGTGGGGCTGCAGCGGGCTCTGCGGTGGGGGCCTGCCGGGGCTCCTGCACCGTTGGCTGCACAGACCTGCCCCCTTCTGCCGGCGGGCGAAACTGCAGCCGGCAGCGAGGGGCGAGCAAGCGGACGGCGTGTGGCTTTGCAGAGTGGTGGGGGTGGCTGGCTTTAGGCCTTGGGTAGCCAGCACAGGCAGTGCTGGGGGTATCTTGCCAGGCTGACTGGGATGCTTCAGTTATCACAGTCACCGCTTGGCAGCAAAGGTGATCTTGCATGTGCAACAGGAAGTTCATCACTATTTTATCCAGGAAAATTAACCACCTAGACTAATGTGTCTGGCAATTGATTAACATTGTTTCTTCACTGCATTTGTTTTTCTTGAAGGGAATTCCAGTGATTCTGAAGAAGAAGACGACCAGAATAGCAGCAGCATCGAGAGTCAGGCTGTTCCCAACTCACACAGGGTGCCGGACTCCTCCAAATCTCATCCACCCCACATCAAAATAGACATCATCAGGAAAGTGCAAGCCAAAAACACACAGCGCTATAAAGTGGAATATGACTCTCAGAGCACGGACACACTGAACTTCTCTTCTGAATCCAAACAAGAGACTGAATATGTAAGTACAGTTGGGAATGGAAAGGCATTTCCCAGCCTCTGAGTCTCTGCATGTATGTGTATGCATGTTGTGTATGCGATAAGATATACTAAATAACTACATGGTGGAAATTATTGTAGCCATTTAGGGCTTTGTGCCTGTTTAACCAGTAAAATTATTCGATCTGCAAATGCCCGCAATCCGCAGATCACATTCTGAAAACATGGAGGCCTGACACAGTGATATTTGTATTGATAAAAGTGTGATTTTTTTTCACTGAGTCATTTCTCAGAGATCAAAAGTTCTTGTTGTTCCCCTCTGCTGATAATTACCACCACTCTGACATGGGACAGATTTAATAGTGTCATCATTAAATTTGGTTGCAAACACCATTATTGAATTGCAGTAATCAAAAGAAGATGTTTTATATCCAGTGTAGCAGCAGCACTGCGTTCATACTTCACAGCACAAGCCAAGGGAGGAAGACTTAGCCTGGGCTGAGGATTAGGGTCTTGACTGATCAGTTGTTGCTTGAATGATGTGCTGAATGGCACCTCCACTTGCAGTTTGGAGCTACTGCTTCCTGCCAGCTGTGCTCAGCAGATTTGTGGGACGGCCTGAGTGTGGTGAATCTGAGGAGAGGATAATTCCTCTTCCTGGATATCCTGGCTGATAACCACTGGGTTGTATTGTACCTGTGCCAGATGGCCTGGAAAATATGCCTGGATATACTTCAGTGTTGCATCAAAACAGTCATAGTGAAACCAGCCATGGCTTCCCATCTGCTAAAGAAGGTTTTGAAACATGTATGAGGTGGGAAGCTGTGTCTGAAGGGAGCATAGCCTGCAAGCTAACACAGCAAAGATGGTGAAGCTGTGCTTTTAATTTGTCACTGATGTCCAGCCATTTAGTAAAACCACTTTGGTGTGTGTCTTCCTCCCAAAACCATGAAGTAAACTACCTACAGTAAAAGAATGAGCTTTGATAGCTCTGTAGAAATAGGGTCCAGTCTCAACTAGAACCAACATTTCACTTCCATGGTAGTTGGGTGCCATATGTAAAAGGAGCACTGACTTGAAGTCTATCAGGGACAGGTGCCTTTTTCAGCAAATGTCCTTCTAGCTTTGTCTGCCTGTTAGCTTTTGATATTGATCTCTCTGACTTTGGAGACAATGAAAAGAAAAAAATAGCTAGTGTTTTTGCAGGCCTGCCTCAGGACCAAATATTTGACTGTATGTGATCTGCAGTCAGTGTGTCTGAGTAGTTTCACTTTTTAAAAGGAACTGCCAATGAAACCAGCAATTTAAAGTGTATGCTTGGACCTCATGAGAGTGATACTGAAGGAAAAGGTGAATGCAGCAAGAAAGGTCTCTGCTAATAAATAATAAAATCAAACTCCAGCAGAACTGTGGAGTCTATATGCTTTCAGACACTCACATGAAAGACATTTTACATGAGCAAACTGTTAATATTACCACTTGAAAGTATAAATGTCATTACTTCGCTATTTAAAAATGGCATCCAGTGAGTCTTTGTATTCATACAGCAACTTAAACATTTTAAAGCCATGCAGCTATGCAAAGGAATTGTTTTGGGTCCCAGCTGAGGCAGTGGGCTGGTAGACCCAGACAGTGATGTGCAAAGACAGCAGTGTAGCTAAGCAGAGAGTTTCTAGGGTGCTACTCTTGATCCCACTGCTGACTCCAACTACCTCCTTGGCCTCTGGCAAAATGGGAACTCCTCCACTCCTGGTTTTCTGACTATGTAGTGGGGCTTGTAATGCTTTACTCCCTACCCTGAAGGGCTGCAGTGAGAAAGAATTAGTTGGCGTTTGAGACATGCTCTTAAAAGTGCTCCTGGAAATTCTTTTTGGCTCATTGTCCTGGAGCCAATCCTTACTACATAGTTGCCAACCTTTTGGAGGTGGAGAAAGTGAGGCAGAAGGTGACATACTTATTTAATGAGGTGCTGGAGAAAGTCCAGAGAGGGGCAACAATGCGGGCAAAGGGTCTGGAGAAAAGGTCTGGTGAGGAGCAGCTCAGGAAACTGAGGTTGTTCAGTCTAGAGGAGGCTGAAGGGGAGACCTCATTGCTCTCTACAACTGCCTGAAAGGAGGCTGGAGCCAGGTGGGGTTTGGTCTCTTCCCCCATCCAACAAGCAATAGAAGGCAATAGCCTCAAGTTTCACCAGGAAAAGTATAGGTTGGATATTAGAATAAACTTCACAAGTGAAAGGGCTGTCAAAGACTGGCACAGGCTGCCCAGGGAGGTGGTTGAATCCCCATCCCTGGAGGTGTTTCAAAGAAGCAGAGATGTGGTGCTGAGGGACGTGGTTTAGCACCAAACTTGGCAGAGTTTGATAATAGTTGGACTCTGATCTGAAAGGTCTTTTCCAACTGAAACAATTCTATGAGCCTGTGATTCTGAGACTATGTGCAACCATTCCTTTGTGTGGCTTTCTCTGGTTCAGTCAAAATGGGAATTGTTGTCCAGAGCTGTGCTATTTATATATATATTATGCTGAACTACTTGTTTTCACTTAAATCCATCCCATTTAAGCTTTCAAATTCAGCAAAAGCATAAAAATCAAATGCTATTAGGGTAAATCTACCAAGCAGTGTCTTTCCAGTGGCCCACTTTCTTCTTTTCCTCTTAGTGCAAAGCCAGCTTTCCCAAACTTGAGCTGTGTTGTGTAGGATAGATGTACACACTGGGCACGGCTTCCCATAGCTATATGTGACTGTGATTTCAGCTGGGAATGCCAGTCCATGCTTCATCATGAGGCCTTTACTCTTCACAAATGGATTTATCCTCAATAAAGCAGGAAGTCAGAATTTTGTCTGTGATGCCATCAGGCTGTGGGAGCCAGGGCTGTTTAACTTAGAGAAGAGAAGGCTCTATGGAGGCCTTCTAGGGGTCTTTCAGTATCTGGAGGGGCTACAGGAGAGCTGGGAAGGGACTTTTTACATGGGCTTGTAGTAGTGGGACAAGGAGCAATGGATTAAAGCTGGAAGAGGGGAGATTTAGACTGGATATCAGGAAGAAATTATCTGCAGTGAGGGTGGTGAGACACTGGAACAGATTGCCCAGGGAGGCTGCGGGTGCCCCCATCATGGAGGTGTTCATGGCTGGGTTGGACAGGGCCTTGAGCAACCTGATCTAGTAGAAGCTGTCCCTGCCCATGGCAGTGACGCTGGAACTAGGTGATCTTTAAGGTCCCTTCCAGCCCAAACTATTCTGAAATTTTGACATATCCAGCTGTCCCTGTGTTCTGATGGAGCTGTTTGGGTTTGTGTTTCTTGTTCTCTAAAGATAATATTGACCATCACATGTAAGAGAGCTTTTGGGAATAAAAGTTCCATTTGTGTTTTCTAACACACAGGGTCCCTGTCGCAGAGAAATGGAAGACACTTTAAACCACCTAAAGATCCTGAATGTCTTGAGTCCCAGGGGCTTTCATATTCCAAATTGTGACAAGAAGGGGTTCTACAAGAAAAAGCAAGTAAGTACAGAGTCTTGATCATTTCAGTGAAAGCACTTCACCTGTTTTTGGCATCTTCACTGATGGGTCTTTCCAGCAAGGTGCATTAGGTATCATTTTGCAGAGAAGCTAGTTAATTTCCAGTTTTAGGACCTGATCTGATAGTGCTGAACCTCGTTAAGTGGGGACAGTGTTTTTATTTTCTGTTGGTCATGACAACAGATTCATTTGAGAAACTTCATACCTAATCACATATGGGTTGGCTGGTGTCCTAGATACTAATGCCCTTTGGTTTAAAAAAAGCAGTGCCTCTGTAATAAGCCACAGAGCTAAATGTTGCAGTTGCCATGTGACTGCAATAGATCAATGCTTTGAATTGTAAATAGCTGCTGGAGAGTTCCTAGAAGAACTGCCTTGGATCATGTTACAGAGAGCAACTTGAGAGAGGGATATATCTGTCCTTTATGTGCTACCCTGATTGCTTCCAAAATCCAGGTCATGTCATCAGGAAAGTGATACATCTAGGAGTTACTCTGCGGCAAAAGATGACTTCTCAGCCCTCTCTGTTTCTGGGGTTATGACCTTTCTTGACAAATGCAGACCTAAACTGCAAATATTTCTGCTGTAGTTGTGTCAGCTTGAGCTATGGCATCATTCCTCATTCAGTGCTACCATTGAAACTCCTGAATTCTGGACCTTGGGCAGTGCAAGACATGCCAAGTTCTTTGCTTAGCATGTATACCACATCTAATTCCAGTGTTTAGTTAGTGACCTGCCTTCAAATGTGTGTCTTGGAATAATGCCAAAATTTTCTGAATTCCAAAGTTTAAGTTTTTCATTGAGTCATTTGGTTGGAAAAGACTTTTAAGATCATCAAGTCCAACCATTCTCAAACTCTACCAAGTCTGATACTAATCCATGTCCCGCAGCACCACATCTCTGCCTCTTGGAAACACCTCCAGGGGTGGAGATTCAACCACCTCCCTGGGGAGCCTGTGCCAGTCTTTGGAACCCTTTTGGTGAAGTTTCTAATAATATCCAAACTAAACCTCCCTTGGTGTAACTTGAGGCTGTTTCCTCTCATCCTGTCACTTGCTAACTGGGGAAAGAGACTGATGTCCTGTGGCTCCCAACCTCCTTTCAGGCAGTTGTAGAGAGCAATGATGTCTCCCCTCAGCCTCCTCTTCTGAAGACTAAACAACTCTGGTTTGCTCAGCTGCTACTCACCAGATCTGTTCTCCAGACCCTTCACCAGCTTCATTGCCCTTCTTTGGATACACTCCAGCACCTCAATGTCCTCCTTGCAATGAGAACCCCAAAACTGAACCCAGTACTTGCGGTGGGGCCTCACCAGTTCTGAGTATGGGAGAACAATCACTGCCCTGGTTCTGCTGGCCACACATTCCTCAAGGCAAACCCTTTGGAAGGGACAGATTTTGTTTGTGTAGTATCTTCTCTCCCATTTGGGTTCACATGGGTCACCCTCTTTCTCTGGGAACCAGAGGATTTATTGGCTCTGTTACTAGCTAATGCTGTTCATTGATTGGAAGTGAGAGGCTAAGCTCTAACTAGACAATCTTATTTTAGGGATGATATCTCTCCACTTTTTGGCTTTCAGCTCTCAGAAACAGCCTTTCCCTTTTGGGTATTCCCTGGAGCTCTGAATTAAGCTGGCAGTGTCAGGTGGGATGTTTGCAGTAAGGGGAGGTTTCCAGCCTTCCCTTCTGCCATCAGCCCAGCATTGACTGCACTATTTGACCTTCTATGCACACTGCTGAGCTTGTCTACGCTCCCCAGTTTTTCCTGAGCAGGTGGTGGCAACTCCCAAGCAGGGACAGAGTTTCTTTTTGTTTGGAGTTTTGACAAGTCTGTGCCATTGATGTCCCACTGCGTGTAAAGCAGCAAAGAGTAGTGCTCGCATCTTGGCCTGTTTGCTCTGAAATGGTTGGGCTGCCGAGAGGAGTGAGCCTGGGCCTGTGCTTTTTGTCTGTGCCATGAAAGCTTTTGCTTAGTGAGTCCAGAGCAGCACAGCATTTAGCTGTGTTGAAGGCACACAGGCCTACAGTTGCCCTTTTCCTGTTCTACATATTACAGAAGCCTGCAGATTGGTATTTACTTTGTTCAGTAGATCTTCCTTTCATCTGCCTTCAGACTGAGGTTTTTTGCTCCATCAGCAAAAAGCTGGTGGTTTGCAGGCAGCCTGCAGCTTGTGTGTGTAGTAAAGTAGAACTACAGTAAGCACGTCTTAAAGTGCCTGGCTTTAAAGAATGACTGTACTTGAAAGGGCAGTCATAGTTCTGCTGCTGAGGTAGGAAAAAACCCCAAAATGTGGAAGAAAAAGACCCAGGAAAGATGGCTAACTTACCTAGTCATTGTTCCTGGTAGCTGATTGATGTGAATAAGGTGCAGAACATAGACATGGCTTCTGCCCTTCGTGCAGTGTCTCTGCAGTCTGGAGACCTTTGGATTGCTTTAGCAAAGGCTCCTGCACCATATGCAACAGCAGTCAGCAAACACAGAGGGTGAAGAAGCATACCTGGCCAACCTCTTGAAGCACCCTCCCAATTTTCGTAGTGGAGACAGCTCAGGGTGTTGTAGGAGATGCCCACAGATGAGCCCCATGTGAGTAAAACATTTGAGATGAAGTGCAGTTGGAGTGCTTCTCCTGGAAGTGAACCTCAATCAACCCTGGAAGCAGGTTTTAAAGGGTGGGGGTCACAGAGGCAGGCTGCTTCTTATGGGAGCAAAATACAACCCCAAAATAATGTATTGCAGTTGCCCTCAGAGAATTAACTCTGAGGGGAAAAAAAAAAGGCACAGCAGTTTTAGGAGTGAGTCCTGTCCAGGCTGAATTCACTGTCCACAAGGCAGTGTGATATTTGTGTGTTTTTCCTTCCCTTTTTGGAGCATCAATGTGTAGGTCTGATATTCTTGGATCTGTGAGCAGATGTCTAATCTCCTTAACAGAATGCTAGGCTATTTTATTAATTTCCTTCAGTGCTATTATTGGCAGCATTCAATCTGTAATTCAATTACATTCTGTTGTGACAGCAAAATTCAGAAGAATAGGTTAGGAAACAATAAATCCATCCAAACCCAAGTGTGAGCTAGGCATTTTTAATTCTGAAAACAGCTGCCAAAGCCACTGTCTAGGATAATAATGTAGATAGGTGTGTGCTAGTAGGAATCTGATAAATTATAATCACCCTGGGAACCATCAAAACTGATTCAGAAGGCACTTTAGCTGTTAGTACTTTCAGCCTTCCTGGTCACCTGCAGTTATTTTTCCAGACATTTGTGGATATCTAGAAATGAACCTCTCAGGAATAACCATGGGAAATAATAATCATATGATGTTAAGAACATAAATTGAGCTGTAGGGTATAACATGCAAAATATTTCACATGTTGTGTTTATGTATAAACTTTTAAAGTCAGACCTATTAAAATTTAGAGTCCTTGTCTTAATAAATCACATGTGTAAGGCTCTATTGTTCAGCCCTGGTGTTTGGGGATATTTATGTGGAATAGGTAGGCAGGCAGGCCTGTTTCTGCCTCAAGCATGGAAAAGGGGGGAAGGAAAAAAAAAAAAGGGGGGTTTTGATGAAATTAGAATTATTATGCAGGGCAATTACCAGAATTGCCCTGTATTTGTGTCCTGGACCCAGATACTCACCTAAATGCGAGCTGGCATTGTTCCACAGAAAACAGAGCTGGGCTTGGCGGGAGCCAAACGGCCTGAGGTATATGTCAGTGCTGTCTGCTGTCTATTCCAGGAGACCACAGTTGTAGCTCCACAGAGACCTCTGGGCTGACCAGGAATTCAATGGGATACCATATGCTTTGCTGTGCCCCACAAATGCCTCTGTGGCATTTCTTTGTGGAAGGGAGAGGAGCAGGTGGCATGGAAGCTGGCAGCTGGTGCTCCTATCAGAAGTAATTACTGGCTCCACTGCTTGGGCAGTTTTCCAGCTTTTTGGACTTCTGAACTCATGCAGAAGTGTTGAGCAGTGCCATGAAATCTGTGTGGAGTGCAAAATTCATTAGAGAGGTTATTAAGCAATTGTATTTTTTCTGTGTGAACCTGCCACCACTTCTGTGGGGAAGTCCCCATCACAGGAAGGACATAAAATTGTTGCAGCAAGTCCAGAGAAGGGCCACAAGGATTACTGAAGAGCTGAAGCACCTCTGCTATGGGGGTAGGCTGAGGGAGCTGGGATTCTGCCTTGAGAAAAGATGACTCTGAAGGGACCTTATAGCTGCCTTCCAATACCTGAAGGGAAGCTTGCAGGAAAGCTGGAGAGGAACTTTTTGTAAGGGTGTCTAATGACAAGACCATGAGGAATTTTTTTTAAGCTGAGGGAGGTTCAGACTGGATCTTTGGAAGGAGTTCTTCAGTCCAAGGGTGGTGAGACTCTGGAACGGGTTGCCTAGAGTGGTCATGGATACTCCCCTTCCTGGAGGTGTTTAAGGCCAGATTGGATGTGCCTTTGGGCAACCAAGTCTAGTTGTGAGGCAGCCCTGCCCATGCCAGGGGGGTTGGAGTGGATGATCTCCATGAATGCAACTAGCTGCTTTGGGATGAAAGCATGAGTGGTGTATCAGAAGTGTTTTCTTATTGCCAGCATGACCCAGGGGGGAGCACAAAATGGCGGCTTGGAGAAAGTGAAATTGTGTCCTCACAGAGCTTATTTCAGCTGTAGAATCATCTAAGCATTTTGTTCTCCAGATAAAGTTTCTAGAAGAAAAAACAAACCAAAACAACAACCAAAACTATAAGTATGGGAGATGTCCCTGCAGATGAACTGCACGTGGTTCTGAAACCCAAAAATCAATTATGCAAATGTAAAATGCAATCAGACACTCCAGTGACATGAGATAACTTTAATTGATCATTTGTTTTGAGAATGATGCAAGCCTATGAATCAGCAAAGGTTGTGTAACAGACTTCATATCATGCTGCTAAACGGGGAGGCTGTGTTACTATTATTAGTAGAAGTATAGTTTCATTGCCCAAGCACCAGGCTGGCAGCCAGAAGCCCTGCGCTCAAATTCCAGCTCCATCTATGCCTTCTCTCTTAAGAAAAACAACTCAAGAACTGCTGCCTCAGTTTCCTTTTCTGTCAGATTTTTAGTCATACAGAGGTTGGTGTTGATGAATTCTTCAGTTCTGAGCACAAACAGCTTAAACCACCAAATGTTGATACCACTGAAGGTAGGGTCCAGTCCATTTGACACCAAAATAGAAGGAGAACTTCCCACTGACATCAATGGACTTTGAGCAGTCCCTCACAGACCTACTAGAGAGTAGGCACAAGCCCAGGCTGGGTTGTTCAGACAATCAATATCAGTTGTAAAACTTGAAGGTGTAAAGACTTAGTGTAGAAAATCAGGCCAACAGGTAACAGGAACTCAAATGCAGTTCATCACATTGTTTGTCAAATTGCTAATGCAGCTATTCCCTCAATAGGTTTGAACATCTTCAGCCTGGCCTAGAACAAGATGATAGGGTAATTTAAGCTTGATCTTGGTGTGGAGTCATAGAATCATTGACTTGTTTGGTTTAGAAATAACTTTTAAGACCATCAAATCCAACCATTCTCTAACTCTACCAAGTCTGGTGCTTACCCATGGCCCTCAGCACCACATTTCAGCCTCTTTGAAACACTTCCAGGGATAGGGATTCAACCACCTCCCTGGGGAGTCTGTTTCAGTCTTGGAGAACCCTTTCAGTGAAGAAGTAGCTTCTAATATCCAAGCTAAACCTCCCCTGGTGCAACTTGAGGCCATTTCCTTTCCTCCTATCACTTGCTCCTAGAGAGAAAAGACCAACCCCCACCCAGCTACTTTCAGGGAGTTGTAGAGAACAGTCTCCTTTTCTCCAGAGTGAACAACTCCAGCTCCCTGAGCTGCTTGTCACCAGACCTGTTCTCCAGACCCATCACCAGCTTTGTTGCCCTTCTCTAGACATGTTCTAGTACCTTAGTGTATTTCTTCCAGTGAGGGCCCCAAAACTGAATTAGTCCTCAAGCTGTGGCCTCACCAATGCTGAGTTAAAGGGGACAATCCCTTCCCTGGTCCTGCTGGCCACACTATTGCTGTTCCAGGCTAGGATGCTGCTGGCCATCTTGGTTGTCCTGTTGCTGTCCATTTCTGTGGGGCTAGAGCAGAAGGACTGCAAACTCAGAGAAGAGAAGGCATTGTATGATTGCTGCACTAGGCTTGTTACTCAAAAATGTACCACAAGGGTAGATTAATTTGCAATTAGGGTGATTAACATTACTTCATCTACTCTAAAATAAAATAAACAAGATGGAAACTTGTTACAAAATTTGTATCTAGCATGTCATCTACTCTCATTTGTTCCACAATTTCCTAGGGAACACTGTGTACCCTTCCCCATGCTGCCACAAATTAATTGGCTTGGGCCCAGTGTGCTGGTGCAAGCTGTCCCAGGAGTGACCCTGTATGCACAGCTCCCTCCAAAATGCCCCCTTTTCACCTGAGCTCCTAAGCTAAATGTGGAAATGGTCAGGCACTTTGGGCAGCATGTGAAGCCCAGTGTTTGCTTGGCGTTTTCTTATGTACTTCCATGGAGAAGAGCCTCTGTTATGTAAGCTGCGTGGGAGATTGGGACACTCCTGTTAGATGCTGAAGAAAAAATTTGCCTGACTGGTACCAGCCTGAACCTCTGAAATACTTGAATTGCTGTGAATGTGATCTGGGAGACATCATTTGTTCTGCTTGCATGTTAGGCTTTGCAGTGTTGACAGCTGTTACCTGGCTTCAGCCTAGTCTGTCTTTTTTCATAGAATTGTTTGGGTTGGAAAAGACCTCTAAAATATTGAGTGCAACCACTGGCCTAACACCACCATAGCCACTAAACCATGTCCCTAAGTGTCATGTCCACACATTTCTTGAGCACCTTCAGGGGTGGTGACCACTATCTCTAAGGGCAGCCTGTTCCAATGCCTGACCACTCTAAAGCAGTTTTTCCCAATATGCAACCCAAACCTCCCCTGGCACAATTTCATGTTGGTGATGCAACAGATGAAACCTCAGTCTTTGAAAAAGCTGATGCTTGCAGTTTGCAGTGAGCCCTGCATCACCAAATCTCAAAGTAGGAGCTGGTGTGGAGGCAATGAGGTTAATGGTGGCAAACCCAGTAAGATAACATGTCCCGGAGACATGGGTCTTTCAAGTAGGTACAAAAGCCTTGCAGGGACCCAGAGGTTCACAGTATGTAACTGTCCAGGGAAGCACACTGAATGTAGCCTGTGGCATGTCACCTCCTACAGTCTAGTTTCTGTCACTGTTGATTCCTAGGCGCTTCTGTGACCACTTAGCACATATTGGACTTAATAATGTTTTTTTACCGCCATGCTATTCCTAAAGTTTGGTGTGGCTGCCTCTAGGAGGAATCAGGTTGTTCAGCATTGCTGGCAAATCCCACCAGGCAACTTCTAAAGCTGACATCTGTTATAGATCAGTATGGAAGCACCTTATTTATAGGCAAAGACCAGTGTAAAGTTCTAGCACACCTAGCAGTTGTTGAAGTGATGACCCCAGCACAGAAGGATTATGTATCTGTTGATAAATGACAGCTACAGTATGGAAATGCCTCCAGCCAACAGATGCACACCAAGGCTGTTTATTGCTGCAGCATTTGGCTTTTCCAGACCTGTGCTTCAGTGTAGAACAAAGCCCTTAACTGTCTGTCCCAAAGATAGGCCCCACTCACCCACCTGCATCATTGTAAGCAGTGCTGGTATTCAAAGTGGGTATTCAGTCACAAGTGATGTTCCCCAGAGCTCAGTGCGGGAGTCAGCTCTTGTTAACATCTTTATCAATGAGCTGGAGAGGAGGGAACTGAGTTTGCAGATGACACTGAGATGGGAAGAAGTGTTGATCTGCTGGAGGCTCTGCAGAGGCATCTAGACAGGCTAGATTGTTGAGCCACAACCAGTTGTGTGAGATTCAACAAGCCCAGGTGCTGGATCCTGAACTGGGGTCACAACAACCCCATGAACGCTCCAGGCTTGTGGCAGAATGGCTGGAAAATTCCCAGCAGAGGAAAACCTGGGAATGTTGACTGACAGCCAACTGAACATGAGCCAACATGTGCCCAGGTGGCCAAGAAGGCCACCAGCATCTTGGCCTGGATCAGGAATAGTGTGACCAGCAGGACCAGGGCAGTGATTGTACCTCTGTATTCAGCACTGGTGAGGCCACACCTCAACTACTGGGTTCAGTTTTGGAGCCCTCACTCCAAGAAAGTCATTGAGGTGCTGAAACAGGTCCAGAGAACAGGGCTGGTGAGGAGCAGCTGGAGGGTTGTTTAGTCTGGAGAAAAGGAGGCTGAAAGAAGACCCCACAGCTCTCTTCAAGCACCTGAAGGGAGGTTTGAGCCTATTTTCCTTAGTAAGAAATGATAGGACAAGAGGAGATGTCCTCAAGTTGCACCAAGGGAGGTTTAGCTTGAATATAAGAAGAAACTTTTTGACTGAAAGGGTTCTCAAAGACTGTAACAGGCCCCTCCAGGGAAGTGGTTGAATACCCATCCCTGGAGGTGTTTCACAGCTGCAGAGGTGTGGTGTTGAGTAACACGGTTTAGCACCAGACTTGGTAGAGTTAGAGACTGGTTGGACTTCATGATGTTAGAGATCTGTTCCAAGCAAAGCATTTGTATCATTCACACTGTGATGCCCAACAGCAGGGAATGGTCCATCAGGTGTTCAGGTTATTTTTAGACCAGTTTTGTGGCGTAATTAGCCCCAGAGGGTGAATGGGCAAAGGAGGTTGCCCTTGATTGCCATGCTTTGTATTCAGTCAGGTGTAAGCCAGACATGGAATTAGAGGTACCCAATGAAACAAAAGGAGTGCTGCTAACTGGGCCTTGTCTTCTCTTGCAGTGTCGTCCATCCAAGGGCCGGAAGCGAGGCTACTGCTGGTGCGTGGATAAGTATGG
This sequence comes from Melanerpes formicivorus, assembly GCF_026170545.1. NCBI lineage: Eukaryota > Metazoa > Chordata > Aves > Piciformes > Picidae > Melanerpes > Melanerpes formicivorus. Next base: position 2,621,072 of record NW_027142376.1, on the reverse strand, counting down.
CCAGCCACTTCCTGGCTACGACAGCAAGGGCAAGGGAGATGTCCACTGCTACAACTTGGAAAGCAAATGAGGGCTGGCTGCCGGCTCTTCTGGCACATGTGCATGGCCGTTGAACCTCGCAGAGACCTTGGAGGGGCTGGGCAAGCGCTGTGGACTGCAAGAAGTGAGGAGCTCTTGTCTGCTACGTCGGGGGATGGGGAGCTGCAACCGCCACAGGCTCTACTGCAGCTGCACCCTGCCACCCACATGCTTTGGGCTTCCTACGGACGTGTAGGGAGCTCTGGATTCCCACCCAAACCTGCACTATTGATACCCAGAGAGAGAGAGAAGAACAAAAGGCACTTCAGAATGGATTCAGGGAGTCTCCACTGACTGTTGGAAAGAACAGCCTGTGACCAATTCGATCCCAAAAGATACTGTTGTGGGTTTACTTTTTTTTTTTCTTTCTTTTTTAAAGAGTTGTAAACTTGTAAAAGTATTAAAGCAAAAAGAAACCAACAAAAACCCCACAGGGATTTAAAGGTTGGTTTGTTTTGGGGTTTTGTTTGTTTGGTTTTTTGGTTGGTTTTATTTTTTTACAGCTCTGATGGGAAACTTAAATCTTCACGGGTAAAAAGTTTTATAGAAATCTGAAAGAACTTTTTAAAGAAGCATATTTCTGAACTAAAAGACGTGGCTAATTTCCCCCCCCCCCCCCCCCCCCCCCCCCGTAAAATATATTATGACTATTCTGTTTAGTCTGTATTTAATATAATTGTGTTGGGGTTTTTTTTTAATTTGTTTGTTTGTTTTTTTAAATAAACCTTATTTAAATGTAACATGTGAATACCAAATATCAGGCAATAATTATCCTTCTGTAGGCAAAGAGGAAGTTAAGGGTATGGAATGATTTACGGATATGTATAGATCCATCTGCACACACCCACTGACCTGTTCTAGGCAATGGGAAGGAATTTGTGGAGCCAAGGATGTATTTCCAGAAGTGATGTTGGGATAGGATGAGGGGCAATGGATTAAAGCTGGCAGAGGGGAGATTTAGACTGGTTATCAGGAAGAAATTCTTTGCAGTGAGGGTGGTAAGACACTGGAACAGATCGCCCAGGGAGGCTGTGGATGCCCCCTTCCTGGAGGTGTTCATGGCTAGACTGGACAGGGCCTTGAGCAGCCTGGTCTAGTAGGAGCTGTCTCTGCCTGTGGCAGGGGGGCTGGAACTAGGTGATCTTTAAGATCCCTTCCAACCCAAACCATTCTATGATTCCATTAATTGTTTCTTTTTTTTTTTTTTAATTGAATTGAATTCAAACATCCAAACATCAAGATAATAGTTCTCTCTCTTTTGTTTGTTTGTTTGATTGTGATTATTTCATTGGTATTTCTAACATACCCGTCACTGAATTGTGCCACTGGAAAGGATTCAGTGTTGCACTGATGCTGTCCGTAAAGCCTTCTTGCCTCTGTTCTTCACTTCAGTTTGTGCAGCAGGACTCACATTTCCTGCTCATGCTAACAGACAAGAAAAAATTGGCCATTCCACTGCCAGCCCTTTTTGAGTTGCTCACTTATTTTGAGAAGCTGTTACCTACTCTCTGTCACCTTGGTACACTCTACCAAAAGCAGACATTCTGTTTGAGGAACTCCCGTGTCAGACGCCGCCCAGGAGATGGCGGGGCGGGGGGGATTGCGAACTCTTTGTTGCTTGCTTTGACTTTGGTAGAAATGATTCACCTGCATCTAAGCGTAGGACTAAGGCCCCTTGGGCTTAAAGACTGAATCCAATTTACTGCCACGATGTTGTATGTCCTTTTCATTGGAAGTGAAGGGATTTGGTTTCGTGCTATGCTTTCAGATGAGGAAGACTTGGGCAAAGTTTCTCCTGTTTGGCTTGAGGCTGATTGTTTGCTGAACTTGACAAACAAATTCTGTCTGATGATGACACCAGGAGAAGCAAAAGAGGGCGGCCGGTGATCTGTAACATCTCTCTGGAAAGTAATGCCATATTTTGTATATGTATTTATTTATATATTTTATATAAATATGTTATATATTTATATAAATATATAATATATTCTTATATGTGTCACTATTGATGTTTGATGTCACTGTGGAAAAAAAAAACAACAAAAAAGAAAGAAAAAAAGAAACCAGCAACACTGTAATTTGCTGTTGGGTTGGGAAATCTCTGGAGACTGAGGGTGGGAGGTTTCCAGCTGGATGTGCTGATGGGGACAGAAGACTGTGGGGCTGAGGAGCCTGTTCTTCTCCCATCTGGTGAATTCCAATACCCCTTGTTCCTGCCAGCAGTGGCAAATGTCTTGAAGCACTTGACATTCTTCAAGAGCTTCAAGAGCTCTTGACACTTTCTTTCAAGACCAGGTTGGGTGGGTGCTGGTCTTTTCTCCCTAGGAACAAGTGATAGGACAAGAGAAAATGGCCTCAAGTTGCATCAGGGGAGATTTAGGTTGGATACTAGAAGAAGTTTCTTCCCTGAAAGGTTTATCAAAGATGGGAACAGGCTCCCCAGACGCAGAGATAAGGTGCTGAGGGACATGAATTTTGCACCAGACTTGGTAGAGTTAGAGAATAGTTGGGCTCAATTAAATGTCTTTTCCAGCTGAAATGATTCTGTGATTCTGTGACAGGAGGGCTGGAATTACATGATCTTTACTCCTCAAGAACAGTGATCTAACAAAGCCAGGTTGGATGGTGCCTGGAGGAACCTCATCTACTAAGAGGTGTCCGAGCCCATGGCAGGAGGGTTGGAACTAGATGATCTTTAAGGTCACTTCCAACTTAAACATAGAAACATTTGGCTACCATCAATCAGATGTTTATAAAACCTTACACCCAAGTTTATTTGTTAGCTGAACAGCCTTGTGTGGCTTCTGAGCATCCTCTTAACTATATGAGTTCACATCACCATTGCAACTGAGGCTTTTTAACCTCAGAGTAAGGAAGCTTCTGTGAAGTGTTACTTTCTGCAGGCTAACAGAGATTTCCTAACAGATGGTCACAGAAAGCTTTGTGAGGTCAAGACTCCAATATTTTTATTTCTAGTGCAAATGATTTGTTGGCAAAAAAAAAAAAAAAAAAAAAAAAAACCAAACCAAAACAAAAAAAACCCAAACAGTAAGTTCTGGGCCTTTTTGGTTTTATAAGCAGTTGTAAAGCAGTTCATTTCCCATCCTTTCACAGAGGGAAGAAAGTTAAATACAAAGCAGTATTTAGGCAGGTAACCATAGAAAGGAAAATGAAGGTCAGGTTCAGGAAAGTTAGTCTTTTGCCTTATTTTATTTCTAATTGTTTCCTGAGCCTTCTGAAAAAGAAAAGCAACTTCTCATCCCTCTTCACCCCCACCCCCCACCCCCAAAAAAAAGGTTGATGGATGCCTTGCAGGCCACGTTTTACCAGCATGCAAGAAATTTTCAAATTGGTTGATGTATTTTGTGAAGTTTTTCAGCTTTTGGTGTTTTGAACTGCCATGAAAGACAAGGCCATGTAGAAGCAGTTGGCTAGTAAGGGTCCATAGATGATGTTGCTAATCTGTACAGAATTCCTACTTTATTTTTAAAGCAATACTCCCATCTAAAGGAAATCAAAGGAGGTTTAAGCAAACACTATGTCATAGAATGGCAACAAAGCTGGTGAAGGGTCTGGAGAACAGGTCTGTTGAGGAGCAGCTGAGGGACCTGGGGTTGTTCAGGCTGAAGAATAATAAGCTGAGAGGAGATCTCATTGCTTTCTACAACTGCCTGAAAGGAGGTTGGAACCAGGTGGGGGTTGGTCTCTTCTCCCCAGTAATGAGTGATAGGATGAGAGGAAATGGCCTGAAATTGTGCCAGGGGAGGCATAGGTTGGATATGAAAAGGGCTGAAAGGGTTGTCAAAAACTGGCACAGGCTGCCCAGGGAGGTGATTGAATCCCCATCCTTTAAAGTGCTTCAAAGAGACAGAGGTGTGGCTCTAGCACTAGACTTTGTAGAGTGAGAGAATGGCTTAGATGATCTTAAAGGACTTTTCCAACCCAAACAATCTGTGGTGCTCTGAATTGTTTAAGACATTGCATTCAGCTCCTTTAGCAAGAATAGAATAGAATAGAATAGACCAGGTTGGAAGAGACCTTTGAGATCATTGTGTCCAACCTATCATCCAACACCATCTAATCAACTAAACCATGGCACCAAGCACCCCATCAAGTCTCTTCTTAAACACCTCTAGTGATGGTGACTCCACCACCTCCTTGGGCAGCCCATTCCAATGGACTCACTCTATGAAGAATTTCTTCCTAACATCTAGCCTAAAAGTAACATCCAGCCTAGAGTAACAGAGAAAATGTAATACCCATAGGGGGGCACTTAAAAAAGAGTATTGTCACTCTGCAAAGCACTTTGGTTATTTTCTTCTCAACAGATGCCTTTAAAACAAATGCTCTGTCTAAAAATAGCCCACAAACATTTTCTCACCTGTAATTTCAAGCTTCCCCTTTCACGGGAGTTGCCTTTCAGATATTTTTTTTATGAGTGCAGTTACTTGCACTCATGTTGGGTGCTTGCCCTTTTCTATCTGATGTTCCTGGCAGCTGGCATTCTTGGTATAAAATGCAAAATATCATTATTTTTCCCACCCTAACAAATACCCCAAACAAACAACTCTGAAACTATGAGAATCGGTGGTGGCTTTTCTCTCTTCTATTTTTTCAACATTCCTGAAGGCAGGGTTTCAATTCCATAGACAAGTAACATGTCTTTAGAGACCTTTCTCCTGGCTGTGGGAAGCCAGGGTGCAATTCAGACAAAGACTTGTGGGCTACATCCAGCATGTGGGTCGGTATAGGTTGAAAGGAAGATGTTCATCCATGCAGAGATGAATAATGTTTCCTTCTGAGAGCTGCAATGAGTGAAGGGCTGGTTTTGGTGGCAGAAATGGTACCAATAGAATAGAATAGAATAGAATAGAATAGAATAGAATAGAATAGAATAGAATAGAATAGAATAGAATAGAATAGAATAGAAGTTAACAAGGTTGGAAAAGGCCTTAGAGATCATCAAGTCCAACCCATCACCCAACACCATCTAATCAACTAAACCATGGCACCAAGTGCCTCATCCAGTCCCCTCTTAAACACCTCCAGTGACGGTGACTCCACCACCTCCCTGGGCAGCACATTCCAATGGCCAATTACTCTTTCTGTGAAGAACTTCTTCCTAACATCCAGCCTAAACCTCCCCTGGTGCAGCATGAGACTGTGTCCTCTTGTTCTGGTGCTGGTTGCCTAGGAGAAGAGACCAACCCCCTCCTGGCTACAACCTCCCTTCAGATAGTTGTAGACAGCAATAAGGTCTCCCCTGAGCCTCCTGTTCTCCAGGCTGAGCAAGCCCAGCTCCCTCATAGGGCTTGTGCTTCAAACCCCTCCCCAGTTTTGTTGCCCTTCTCTGGACACGTTCCAGCAACTCAACATCTTTCCTAAACTGAGGGACCTAGAACTGGACACAGGACTCAAGGTGTGGCCTAACCAGTCCTGAGTTGTCTTCGCTGCTCCTGCTGGCCACACTATTCCTGATCCAGGCCAGGATGCCATTTGCCTTCTTGGCCACCTGCACACACTGCTGTCTCATGTTCAGCATTAGAAAAATGCTTCCTGGTTAGAATCACAGAAAAGAATCATAGAATGGCTTTGGTAGGAAAAGACCTTTAAGATCATCAAGTCCAAGTGTTACCTAACTCTGTCAAGGCTCATGCCGCAACAGGGTGGGTTTAGACTGGACATTAGGAAGACTGTTTTTCACAGAAAGAGTGGTCAAGCATTGAACGTGCTGCCCAGGGAGGTGATGGAGCCACCAACCCTGTCACCATCTTTTGGATGTGGTGCTTGGGGATATGGTTTGGGGGTTAACTTTGCAGAGTAGGGTTATCGGTTGGACTAGGTGATCCTGAGGGTCTTTTCCAACCTGTTTCTGTGATTCTGTAAACCATGTCCCTCAGAACCACATCTCTGCCTCTCTTCAGCACATCCAGGCATGGGGATTCAACCACTTCCCTGGGCAGACTGTGCCAGTCTTTGAGATCTCCACAATTTGGTGCCTTCACCTCCTTCAGCTCATCTGACATACTTTTAAGTGAACATTTCTCATCTTTTATTTTTTTCTTCCTATTTTTAACCTCTTTAAAGAACTTTTTAAGCCCTTAGGAAAAGCTCAGGTGAAGTCTCAGAAAACACCTTGCAACTACTTACATTGTTCACAAGTATTCGCTTGGGAAGGCACTACAAGAGCTTGATGTGTGCTCTGCAAAACCCACTACTTTCTTTTTGAGAATATTTCATCTCATGGGTACTGTCTGTCACCCAGATTGATGGGGCAAGTATTTCCTTTAACCAGTGTAATAAATAGTTGCATAAGTCCCTATAATTGACCAGAATGCAAGGTAAAGATGCCTGCAGGCAGCTCTATTATCTTTCTAACTAGTTGAGAAAGTTCCCTTTTTTTTTTTTTTTTTTCTCTTTTTTCTTTTTTTTTTTCTTTTTTCTTTTTTTTTCTTTTTTAAATTTTTTTTCCTTTTTTCTTTTTTTTCTTTTTTTTCTTTTTTTCTTTTTTTCTTTTTTTCTTTTTTTCTTTTTTCTTTTTTCTTTTTTTCTTTTTTCTTTTTTTTTTCTTTTTTTTTTCTTTTTTTTTTCTTTTTTTTTTTTTTAAATAGACTTACTGTGCCATAGTCTTGAGCTCAGAATATCCTTTTCCACCTTTTTGGCATGCACATCCTTCAGGGCATAATGTTTAGCTATTTGTGCACAGGGGAAGAAGGAGTCTCCAATGAATACCAAAAGCCACAGAATTAATTAGGTTTTAGTACAGGCTGAACATTTTATGACTAAATTCCATAGCAACCTTAACACATGATTCCATAGCAACCTTAACAGCATAATTCTTTATTGAACCCAGCCCTAAATTTATAAGTAATGGTTTTACAAACCTTTGGGGAAATAATTTTTTGGTATCTCTTAAGTCACTCACTGAAACCATGTAAGCAAGGATGGCTCCACAGAGATTTGATGTCTCAGCAATAGGAATTATATTTAAAGTATGAAAACTGCTGAGCAATTCTCCTGGATGCCAAAGCAGCCAGTGTTAGTGTTCAAAAGGAAATGTTTATATAAGTACCTGGTTCTGCTTCTCCTGTAGGAACTCTTCACGTCTATGGACTTCTGGCAGAAGAAGATGCTTAATTCCCATGTTAGAAAGGACCCCTTTTTCTTCCCCCACTCCTTCTTCTTTCCTGAAACAGGATATAAGAGCATTCCAAAGACAAACTTACCCTGGTCAGTATCAGGAATGCCTTCATATGCAAGCATGCAAAATTATTTTGTTTAAGGCCATTAGAAAGACACCATGTTTTGGTGTCTCCAGTGGACCAGAGGATCTTCTTCCAGCTGGAAAGCATTTAACTTCCATTTGGTTTTGGAATCCCCACCTTTGCAGATACTCAAAAGCAGTCTAGACATGGTCCTGAGCAACCAGTTCTAGGTGGCCTTGCTTGAGCAAGGGGCTTGAACCAGATGATCTTGGAGATCCCTTCTGACCTCAGTTATCCTGTGATCCTATGAAGCTGTCAGGATGTGGTAGCTTGGTGCCTGGATCTCTAGCACAATGTATAATGTCTGCATTATACAACACATTGGTTGAGATGTTACATCCTTTTTCTGCTGTTGTCGACCAGGAGAAGTTTTAATTTTTAAACTCTGAATTTTAAGAATTATTTCCTGCAGTTCTGATGTTTGCAGCTGTAGGAGCACATACACCAGCCTTGGAGAAAATCCCACTGTAAAAGCCTTTGCTTTTGCTTTTGCAAACAACTTCAAGGCTGAAAGCTGCAGCTAAAAAAAAACCCTGACCCTGGAGACCAGGTATTAGCAGAAGCAAAGGGTAATGCTGCAAATCTCAGTTTATCCTTGCAGAATGTGTGTCCTGCTGCAGGATGTATCCTGACTTTCCACTTCTGCTGACCCATTCGCATTCCTGAAGAGCCTTTCTCTGTCATGGCTAATTTCACCCAACCACTCTCTCTGTGAGTGGCAATGGAAAACAAGGCAGCCGAGTGATTGCTGCAGAGTGCTGTTGAGATTTCCTCCAGAAACATCTTATGCATCTGAAGAAAATGTCATTGAGAAGGATGGCTTCCCACAGCCACATGTGGTGAAACCTTCAAGAAGCTGAGTAGTGAGGGGGCTTCCTAAGGAGAGCTAGGCCGAGCATACATTTCCCTCACTCCCTCTTTATGCTATACAGAGAATGCTCAAGGCGGAGTGTTGTTTCCTACATCTGCTAAATAGCACATAACTTGCACCCAGCAGAAAAGACCTGAGCAACTGAGTGTGAATCATTGAATCTTAGAATCAATTAACAATTTGGGTTGGAAGGGTCCTTAAAGGTCATCCAGTACCAATCTCCTGCCATGGGCAGGAACACCTTCCACTAGATGAGGTTGCTCAAGGCCCCTGGCCTTGAATACCTCCAGGGGCAGCCTGTTCCAGTGTCTCTCCACCCTCACTGTAAAGAATTTCTTCTTAATACCCAGCCTAAATCTCCCCTCTTCCAGTTCAAAGCCCTCGCCCCTCATCTTCTCACTACAAGCTCTCACAAAATGTCTCTCCCCAGCTCTCCTGTAGCCCCCTTCAGGTACTGTAAGGCTCCTAGAGTGGTCTCCCCAGATCTTGTCTTCCCCAGGCTGAACAGCCCCAACTCTTGCAGTCTGTTGCCATAGGAGAGGTGCTCCAGCCCTGTGATCATCTTTGTGGTCCTCCTCTGGACCTGCTCCAACAGTTCCAAGTCTTTCTTGTTGCTTTATCACAGGGATGTCACATACAACCTTCTGCCCTCTGATCCTGCATTACATATCCACAGCTGCTGCTGCCCTGCCGCCCTGCCACTGCTGGCATGTTGCTGCATTCCTTTTCATGTTCCCTTGCTGGAGCTAAATGATGAGGGCTCAGCTGCTCAAACAGAACAGAAGCTTCAAGCAAAGAGAAAATATCGAAGAAGGTGATGATACAGCCAGCATTTGCTCTAGGCCTCCAGAGACATTCCACATGAAGATGCTTTTTTGAGGAACCTCAACATCTACACACATGGAATTAAAGAGCACCAACAGTGAGAGAGAAAACCCAAATCCCACATCACCACTGGCATGATTATGCAGTTAAAAACTTGAGGGTAGGCACAGACAGGCTGTGCTTTGCTCACTTAATAGCAGCTGGAGGAGGCTGAGAGCAGGAGGAAAGAGGAAGACCTGCTTGTGCCATGCTCTGCAAAGCAAGACTGCAGCACAGAGCTGCTGCTTTCATCACTGCGCCCACTGGACAGGCAGCATCCAGGATGGGAAGCAGCAAGGAGACAAGCATGTGTGCAGCCCTGCTTTCCCTGTGCACCCCTTAGTTCTGCTGGGCCGCCCATGCCTCTGCCCACATTTCTGCCCATGCCTCTGCCCACGCTGCACCTCAAGAGGTGATCAGCCCTCACAAGGTCTGGAAAGGTGAGCAGACACATCTGCAGCATGACAAAGCCAGGGTCTGGAACAGATGAAGTTTGGATTTGTTCATGTGACCCTGCTTCAACATTCCTCAAGTATCCTGGCTGCCAGGTCTCTCCTGCAGCAAGTTGCCCCTCTCCCTGGAACCTCACAGAAGCTTACCCGCAGATGAACTTTGCACCCTGGGGGGAGGAGGTAGGCCAAGGGAGAAGGGAAGGAGGGAAAAGAAAATAAAGCCCTTGTTTGTTGGCAGAGCTATCGTCAGAGCTGCTTTCTTTACTCAGAGTGCAAGTGCTGGTATGTCTGGACTCCGGCGGCACTCCCGTTGGTTTGGAGACTTTCTGGCAACGCAGAGCTAACTAACTGGCTGTGCTCCCAGCAGCTCCTCTCCTGCTTTGTCCCCTTCTGCCTTTACCTAAAAGTGCCTAAGATAGGGTGACATAGCACTAAGAGAAGCCCTCCATTTACCTCAACCCTGCTACTCTTACTGCATCCTGCCTACCAAAGCTTTAAAGAAGGCAAATGTGCTAAACACATTTAAGTGGTTCTTAAGGTGCTCATACCTCCACTTCCCTATGTGGTCAGAGTCTCCACTGGAGTCTCTGCACAACACTGAATCAAATAATAGGTCCAGATATATGAAATGTGTCAGCAGACAGCAAGGCTGGGACCTGTGGTCAGTGCAGCCTGGGGAGGCTGTTTGGACTGTTGCTTTATCATTGAATTGTAGAATAGTTTTGGTTGGAAAAGACCTTCAAGATCATTGAGTCCAATCATTCTCTAACTCCACCAAGTCTGGTGCTCAACCATGTTCCTTGGTACCACATCTCTGCCTTTTTTCAACACCTCCAGGGTTGGGGATTCAACCACTTCCCTGGGGAGCCTGTTGCAGTGTTTGAAAACCCCTTCAATTTCTTCTACTACCCAATCTAAATGGCCCCTGGTGTAACATGAGACAATTCCCTCTCATCCTGTCATTTGTTAATAGGAAGAAGAGACCACGACATGCACCCCCCGCCCCTCCTGTCTCCAACCTCTTTTCAGGGTGAGGTCTCCCCTCAGCCTCCTCTCCCCCAGAAAGGTGAAAGTTGCCCAGAGACAGGAGTTGTCCATATGACATACAGCATGGGCTGCGAGTCCAGATTGGAATGAGGCACTTGAGTTCTTTTTTTTTTCCCCACAGATACTTTTTATTATGACTATTATGGGTCAGGCAGGCATTAGACATCAGACAAGGCTGCCATGTAGGTACAAAAATAGCATTTCTAATTCTGCCAAGTCAGTGCTGCTGCACTGCTGGCAAAGCACAAACACCTTTGGTTCTGACTTTGCAGAGAAAAGGCTGCTGGGTTTTAGCATTTTGTTGAGGCTGTTGTGTCATGCCTGATGCTGTAGGAGCCAAGGAGTGCAATAAATCCTGGGACAAGGTTGTGCCATATGCCATTCTTTCCCATGCGGCTTTCCTTCCCCTTGAGAAAAGGAAAGAGGAGGAGGAGGCTAAAGAGAAACCAGATTGCTCTCTACAGCTCCCTGAAAGGAGGTTGCAGTGAGGTGGGGGCTGGTCTCTTCTCCCGAGTATCAGGTGATAGAACAAGAGGAAATGGTCTGAAATTGTGCCAGGGGAGGTTTAGGATGAATATTAGGAAAAATGTCTTTCCTGCAAGAGTGGTCAGGCTTAGAGACAGGCTGGGCAGGGTGGTGCTGGAGTCACTGTCCCTGATGGTGTTCAAGAAATGTATAGACATGGCACTTGGGGACATGGTTTAATGGCCATGGCAGTGTTGGGTTGACTGTTTGGCTTGATGACCTTAGAGGTCTTTCCCAACAGAAATGATTCTATGATTCTGTGATTTTATGATGCATTTGCTGTTAGCTTTTTTTCGCTTTGCCATGTGTTTAGGACTCTCGTTAGCAAATGCAAGGTCAAAGGAACACACTGGTGTGGAAAATTAAAAAGCTACATCTTAACATAGAATCATAGAAACAATAAGGTTGGAAAAGACCTCAAAGACCATCAAGTCCAACCTGTCACTGAAGACCTCATGACTACTAAACCATGGCACCAAGTACCATGTCCAATCCCCTCTTGAACATCTCCAGGTCTGGTGATTCCACCACCTCCCTGGGCAGCCCATTCCAACAGCTAACAACTCTCACTGTGAAGAACTTTCTCCTCACCTCCAGCCTAAACTTCCCCTGGTGCAGCTTGAAACTGTGTCCTCTTGTTCTGGTGCTGGTTGCCTAGGAGAAGAGACCAATCCCCTCCTGGCTACAACCACCCTTCATGTAGTTGTAGACAGCAATAAGGTCTCCCCCAAGCCTCCTCCTCTCCAGGCTAAACAATCTCAGCTCCCTCAGCATGCTTCATATCTGACCGTGCTTTGGACTGGGTCTGTAGAAAGCTGTTCCCTGCTTGTGTTTTGCCTTTGCAGAGCAGATGTTCATACAGTGGAGAAGTGACAGAGATGCTGATGAGCTTTCAGTGTGGGTGTTGGCTGCCCTCCACCCCCATTTTCTTTTTCCTTTTTTCCCTTCACCTTCTGCCAGCACCAGCCAACACAAATGTGTCTCTGCTGTACCCCAAAGTCATGATCAGAACTTGGCTAGGCATGAGCAAAGCCCAGTACCAGGTTACTGTAGGCTGTCTTGGACAGCATTAGGGAAAAAGGAGGATAGAAAATACAGTGGAGAGGGCAGTGACCTCATTTCTGTGGTATGAGCATTTTGCAGCTGGCAGAAAGCCAGGGGCAGGAGGAGGCAAAGCTGGAACAAACACCACTACAGAAAACCTGGCAGGTTTTTGGCACAGAGAAGCACAAACTGTCTAGGTAGGGTGCTCAGATAAGCTTAGCCAAACACTTCTGATGCACATCTATAGCCACCTACGGCTGAAATTGTGCCAGAGGGGGCTTAGATTGAAAATTAGGAAGAATTGGAACAAGCATTGGAACAGGCTGCCTGAGTGGAACGACCATCCCTGGAGGTGTTCAAGAAATGTGTGGATATGGCACTTTGGAACATGGTTTAATGGTTGTGGTGGTGTTGGGTTGGCAGCTGGACTTGATGATCTTAGAGGTCTTTTCCAACTGTGTGGTAGTTTTAATGGGAAATAGGAAATATGAAGAATTCTTATGATACAGCTCCTCTTATCATAGAATCAATAAGGTTGAAAGAGACCTCAAAGATCATCAAGTCCAACCTGTCACCCAAGACCTCATGACTACTAAACCATGGCACCAAGTGCCACATTCAATCCCCTCTTGAACACCTCTAGGGATGGTGACTCCACCACCTCCCTGGGCAGCCCAGATATTTATCCAAAGAACTTGCTTTAGAATACTCTTTTGTTTTCCTTTTTTACACCCAATAATGATTTATTTATATTTTTCTACTTTTCTGCTGAAAATCTGCAGCTAAATTTTAAAGGCATAGCCTAAAACTACCACAAACTGAAACAATTCTATGATTCTATCCCCTTTGCACCACAAGTGACCTGAGCTGCTAGGAGTGTCCTGTGGCACCTTCCTTGTTTCCTCACTCATCCCCACTAGGCTTGGCTCACCAGCATGGATGGGACCACTGTGGCAGGCACACACTGAAGCCCAGATTGCCAGAAACAAAACTCCACCAAAGGCCCAACCAATTAACCAACCAAAACAAAAAAAAATTAAAAAAGCCTTATAAACATAAAAAACACACACACAAAACAAAAAACAAAAAAAACACAAAAAAGTCCAGACCTTGGATTTTTCACCTTTTTACTGAAGCCAATCACAGAAGACAGGACAGGTGACCAGATGAGATCACCACGTGGTGTGATCACCATGTAAATGCAGTCCAAGATCCTAGCAGCACTGTGACAGAGGAGAGACAATCTGCCTTCTTTGCCTCATTGCATTAGTCTTAATCCCAGTATATGGCAAAGTCTGGCCCAAGTCAGCCAGCCCAGCCCAGTGTAGCTCAGCAGTAGTCCTGTCCTGGTGAGTCCTGGCAAGATGTCACAGGAGGCCAGATGCAGCTAAGAAGCCACCCATCCCCTGTTGCTTTCAGTGGGAGGTAAGGAGCTAAACCCCTCAAAGAAATTGGCCTGTCATGCCTGAATGCTGCACAAATCAACTCCTGTGCCTAGTACTTTGCATTTAAAGCAGAGTTCTTTGACAACCTTGTCACTGGCAAAAATTCTAGTTCCTCATAGCTAGGATGGAAAACTGCCACCCTGCAAACCATGGGAAGGAGCTGCCCACTGGAGTGTTCCAATGCAAATAGCAACTAGACTATTAATAGTCATAAACACAACCGGTATTTCCCCTCTAGATATAATGATCCCAATGAAGATCCTCAAGGTGTTCAAGAAATGTGCAGACATGGCATCTGGGGACGTGGTTTAATGGCCATGGTGGTCTCAGGTTGAAGGTTGGACTCAATGATCTTAAAGGTCTTTTTCAACTGAAACAAATCTCTGATTCTATGAATTTTTGCTCTTCAGAGATAGGATAGGATAGGATAGAATAGAATAGTATAGAATAGAATAGAATAGTATAGAATTAACCATGTTGGAAAAGATCTTTGAGATCATCAAGTCCAACCTATCATCCAACACCATCTAATCAACTAAACCATGACGCCAAACACCCCATCCAGTCTCTTCCTAAACACCTCCAGTGATGGTGATTCTACCACCTCCCTGGGCAGCACATTCCAATAGCTAATCAATCTTTCTGTGAAGAACTTCTTCCTAACATCCAACTTAATCCTTCCCTGGTGCAGCTTGAGACTGTGTCCTCTTGTTCTGGTGCTGGCTACCTGGGAGAAGAGGCCAGCCCCCACCTGGCTACAACCTCCCTTCAGGTAGTTGTTGACAGCCTCCTCTTCTTCAGGATAAAAACACCCAGCTCTCTTAGCCTCTCCTCATAGGGCTTGTTCTTGAGCGCTCTCATCAGCCTCATTGCCCTTCTCTGGACATGTTCCAGCAACTCAACCTGTTTCCTAAACTGAGGGACCTGGAACTGGATGCAGGACTCAAGGTGTGGCCTAACCAGTGCTGAGTACAGGGCAGAATGACTTCCCTGCTCTTACTGGTCACATTGTTCCTGACACAGGCCAGGATGCCATTGGCCAACCTTCACACAAGGTCAGTGGGGTGGGAAGAGTCAGAGTCCTCTCAAGCAACATGCTAGAGCTGTGAGGACGTGATCTCCCCTTCTTTTTTTTCCTTCAGTGGTTTCTCTTGACAATGCCACACAATAGTTACTCAGCACTGGGTAGGCTTCATGAAGGGACTCCAAAGTTCCATCTAAATTTGGTGCTTCTTCCTTAGCTTGGTAAAACTCTTGCCATTGCATGTGGATGCAGTGAGTGTGATGGTGTAACACAGCTTTACCCAGGTCTCTCTATAGCTCATTGCAGCAAGGTCAGATGTTAATTATTGATAACAGCAGTGCCATGAACTGCTTTTGGAATCACAGTCACAGAATCTTTTTGGTTGGAAAAGATCTTTAAGATCATTGAGTCCAACCATTCACTAACTCTACCAAGACTGATGCTAAATCATGTCCCTCAGCACCACATCTCTGCCTCTGTGAAACACCTCCAGTGATGGGTATTCAACTGCCTCCCTGGGGAGCCTGTGCCAGGGTTTGAGAACCTTTTCAGTGAAGAAGTTTCTTCTCATATCCAACCTAAACCTCCCCTGTGCTACTGGAACCCATTTCCTCTTGACTTATTGCTTGTTAGTGTGTTACTTACACCTTGCTCCAACCTCCTTTCAAGGTGCTGTGAAGAGCCAGGTCTCTTTTCAGCCTCCTTTTCTCCAGTCTAAACAATCCCAGCTCCCTCAGCTGCTCCTCACCAGACCTGCTCTCCAGACCCTTCTCCAGCTTTGTTGCCCTTCTCTGGACACACTCCAGCACTTCAGTGTTGTTTGTTTTTTATTCTTTTTTCTGTTTTTTTTTTTTTGTGGTTTTTTTTTTTTTTTTTTTTTTAGTGAGGAGCCCAAAACTGAACCCACTACTCAAGCTATGGCTTCACCAGTGCTCAGTCCAGGGGGACAATTGCTTCTCTGGTCCTGCTGGCCATACTCTTGCTGATACAGGCCAGGATGCTGGTGGCCTTCTTGGCCACCTGGACACACGCTGGCTCATCTTCAGTCGGCTGTTGATCAACACCCCCAGGTGCTGGACAGTTTCCAGACACTCCGCTGCAAACTTGAAGCATTCATAGGGTAGTTGTGCCCCAAGTGCAGGACCCAGGACTTGGCCTTGTTGAATCTCATACAACTAGTTATGGCTCATCAATGTTCAGGTGCCTCTGTAGAGCCCTCCTACCCTCCAGCAGATTAACACTCTCACTCCCAGCTGACCATCACCTGTGAACTTAGTGCGGGTGCCTTCCTTGGAAAGACTAAAACACACTTTACAAGAGGCTCAGTAGAATACCTACAGTTTTAAATCTAGAGCAGTTGACTGGATGCCAACCTGATGAGCCCACACTGAGATGCCGTGGCAGCAAATGCATTCAGCAAGCACAAAGTTATGAGAGAGAGAGAGAGCACAGACCTCTGGACTCTAGCTTTGCAGCTTCTGGGAGCCACTTCCCACTCCTGTTTCAAACCCCAAGCCTGTGCCAACAAGCAGCAGCAGGGGTTTATGCCTAGTTTCCACCCTGTCAGGCTCTTGCAAAATATTATTGCTCTATTAGGCAGGGTTGGTGCAGCCTTTTTCCACCTCTGGGATTTACTAAGTCTCATACCAGTTTCTCCATGGACAACACCAGCTTGAAGCCAGCAGGGAAGTCACTTCTTTTCTTTCTTTTTCTTTGTGACCACTGAGTTGAAGAAACATGGAGTGGAGGGAGAGAGACTGTATCCCAAGCCGAGGAACCTTCTTCTGTGCTTTCATCTGAAAGAGTAAGGCTGGGCTGTTCCCCAGGCTCCTTTTTATGACCTCTGACTTTCTGTGCAGTGAAAGGCTCCTTCCAGTACCAACACTGAGCCAGCAGTGTGCTCCTGTGGCCAAGAAGGCCAATGGTGTTCTGGGGTGGACTAAGAAGAGCATGACTAGGAGGTTCGCCTACCCTTCTACTCTGCCCTAGGTAGGCCACACCTGGAGTATTGTGTCCAATTCTGGGCTTCCCAGTTCAAGAGAAACAGGGAAGAGAGCTCAACAGAGGCTACAAAACCAGAGAGGACTGAAGCATCTTGGTAAGGTGGAAAGGCTGGGACCTCTGAGTCTGTCTAGACTGGGGAAGAGCAGTCTTAAAGATCTTCTCAATGATCAGCAAGAGCTAAAGGGTGGGAGGCAAGAGGAAGGGGTCAGACTCTTTCCAGTGACAGGACAAAGGGCAGCAGGCACAAACTGGACCACAGGAGGTCCCACCTAAATGTCAGGAAAAACTTTGCTGTGAGGATGCTGGGGCCCTGGAGCAGGCTGCCCAGAAAGGCTGAGGAGTCGTCTTCTCTGAGGGATTCCAGACCCACCTGGACATTGTGATCCTGGGCAACCTGTGGTGGATGACCCTGCTTTAGCAGAAGGGTTGGACTGGATGATGCCTGGAGGTCCCTTCCAGCATCCACCATGCTGAGATTCCATAATTATCTTTTAAACTCACTAATACTTCTGAGTGGAGGAAGGCATCCAGAGTCCCTATCTAAGAAACCTCTTCAGAACTTTCCTTGGAGGCTGCTTTGCCCAAGACAAAGGCTTACGGGGAACAGCCAGGATTGGAGAGGCTGGGAGAAGCGGAACAGGGCAGTGAGAGCTCCAGAAAGGGAAGCTAGAAACTCAGGAGGCAGATCTGCCAGAGGTGCCTTTTTCTCTACTCTCCCACCTGCCACTGAATTTGGGAGCAAGCAGAAAGCAAGACGGTGTAGAGGATAGGATTGAATAGCTCATCTTAAATGACATGACAATGTCAACAGGTGAAGAACTTACACCTGTCCAAAGCTGGCACAGAATATCTTGTCATGTTCTTCCCTGTTTGGAAACCAGAGACAAACCCTATACCATCAGAAGCTTCTGTTTATAACCAGGGTTGAGATATTATCTTTTAAGAAACTGCTTGACACTGAAACTGAGGTGCAAAAGCAACGTGTCAGACAAACAAAACAGGTTTTAAATAAGTTTCTAAGCCTGTTCTCTACTGAAGGCTTTTTTTTTTTTTTTTCTTTAATTCAGTTTTATATCTATAAATAACCAGTACAAAAAAAAAAAAAAAGGCAAGTTTACAAGCCATTTTTTTCCCCAACAGGGTTATGCCATTAGGAGTTTTTAAGTAGCAACATTCCTCCAACATAGGATCCATACATTTAAGACCAATAACATTAAGTATTTACATATAAAGTTATAAAGTGAGGATATAAATTAGTAACAACACACACAGACACAAAAATACAGGTACTGTGAAATAAATAACTCAAAAGCTTTACACACAAGAGTATTATACAAACAATGTACACACAGGGCTATAGGACTTGATGTTGCAGTTGCTGGTATCTGTCACTCCAGCATCTGAGCAATCCCTGGTGCAGTCAAAAAGCTACTTTATGAGGTTACTCATAGGCTGAAAATCAGGCACACAAAAGCTACCTTCCTGAAATGTCAGGCCCCACAGGAAACCTGGTGGGAGTTAATGTGTTGAGTTTTATTCTTGTGAGTCGAGATACTGTTGGCATTCGGGGTCTCCTTTCATTTCTGGAGATCCAGGAATTCTTCTTCCGTTTTTGGGATAGACACACCAGCAGCCAGCAGACTCTCCATCCAGTGAGGTTTCACACTAGGTGATTAGCAAAACAGGGTAAGTCACTCAGCAGAAAGCTACCTGTGCCATATTGCAAGCAGAAACGCTGGACAGAACTAGGGGCAGAGCTGGGGGGATCTGATGTGCACTGACTTTCTTTAATGGGGTGGCCCCTGCTCTGACAGAACAGCTGAGCAACACACTGGCTAGGGATTCATGGATTCACAGATTAATAGAATGGTTTCGGTTGGAACAGACCTTAAAGATCATCTAATTCCAACCCCACCACCATGGACAGAGATGCTTTCCAGTAGACCAGGCTGCTCAAGGCCCCATACAGCCTGGCCCTGAACACTTCTAGGGAGGGTGCATCCACAGTCTCCCTGGGCAACCTGTTCCAGTGTCTCACCACCCCCACTGTAAAGAATTTCTTCTTATTATCCAGTCTAAATCTACCCTCCTGACCCATGCTCAGCAACATTGGATTAAAACCGGTATACCCACCCTTTGGTAAACAACACTGTAAATCAGAAATGTCTTCCAGCATGAGAAACTAAAGGAAATTCCTCTCTACAGCTCCCTGAAAGGAGGCTGGAGTCAGATGGGGGTTGGTTTCTTCTCTATAGTATCAGGTGATAAAATGAGGAAATGGCCTGAAACTGTGCCAGGGGAGGTTTAGGCTGGAGTTTAGGAACAATTTCTTCATTGAAAGAGTGGTCAGGCACTGGAACAGGCTTCCCAGGGAGGTGGTGGAATCACTGTCCCTGGATGTGCTCAAGAAATGTGTGGATATGACACTTTGGGATGTGGTTTAATGGCCATGGTGGTTTTGGGCTGACAGTTGGACTCAATACTCTTAGAGGTCTTTTCCAACCAAAACCATTCTATGATTCTGCATTTCTATGAAGGCAGACTATGCCAGCTGGTAGGGAGAGAGCAGTGACTGGAAGGTCTGGACCTTAATGCAAGGAGGCAAAAATGGGTGTTTTGCTTTGTTGTTGTTTTTTTCTTGTGAGGGGGTTAAACAGAATTCTGTTTGTGCCTGATTAGATTGCAGGTCACAGTGTCTGAGTCACACAGTACTGGCATGCCCAAAACCAAGGAGTCTTGATGACACAGATTTATGCAGACCTGCTAAATTTGTGTGCATGACCTGTGGTTAGCAGGGTGTGGCTTGAGGTTTGGAGCTTTAGTTAGTTTACCGATTACTCTCGGTGTAACTTGCAATGGCTTTTTTGGAGGCTGTGATGGAAATGAGCACATAACATAATCCATAAGCAGCACAGATCCAATTTCTTTTGGTGACCCTTTCAGAAAGCTAATTTTGCTCCAGAGGGTTTTTTTCACTGCCTATGTGAGTTTTTCACCACCTGGGAGTTGAGAGCCTCCTTTCTCTGCAACGTTTTCTATCTATTCAATGGCCTTTGCAGGCAGTAGGGTGGACATTGTGAATTAATGTCAACTCTGAGTGTGTGAACAGACCAGGGGCTTGATTTGGCCTGGGAGCAGACAGGGTTAAAACGAATTTGAAGACGGCCTTGCCTGCACCTGTTCTGTGAATGGAAAAGCCTCCTGCCTCCATTGCTGTCAGCCCACAGCATGCAGCTCACTTCTAAGAGAAGAAGGACAAACCATCTGCTCTCACAACCAAGTATCCCTGTTTTCACAACCTGCTTTTCCAGCAGCTGCAAGCTCCTGAGCTTGGGAGCAGAGGGCCAGGGAAGGGTTGACTGTGCCAGGCTGGTGGCAGGGCTTTGTGAGCAGGCAGGGGAAGAAGCAGGTACCTGTTTGCTGTGGTAAAAACCATTCTTGTTGCAGTTGGGCAAGTAGAATTTGTATATCTCCCCTCCGCTTTGCTGCTGAGCCTTCGCCAATTTATACAGTGCTCTGTAGAGCTCCTTCTGACAAGGTCCCTGCAAGAGTGCCAAGCAAAGGTTGTCAATACCAAAATCACACAGAAGCAAGCCAAACAAAGTGATCAGCGTAAAGCCCACAAAAAAGCAGCTCAAAATGCTTATTAGTCATATAATCTGCACCAGGCTGCTTGACAGGTAGCTTTTACTTGTTTCAGTAGGACAGCCAGAAAACTCTGGTGTTGCACTTAGGCCTTTGTTTTTTATTCTTTGAGGTATTTTCTGTCCTCAGAAACATGAGGATTTAAATCCTGCAATTGCCACACAAGGAAATTTAACCTGTGCTAAGTAAACACATTACTGCTCCAAGGGCACAATCTCTCCTATTATGGGGAGGTGCACATTAGGAGGCTGGTGTACGTGAGCCCAGCCACGTCTTCTGGGTTGCCATGGCCCTGCATTCTGTTGCTGCATGGAGAATAGGTGAAAGGCATATAGAGATGGTGCAAGAACAAACATCCGAGTGTTTATCTTTTGTGCAGGACAGAGCTGTCATCAAAGCAGAACAGAGGGCAGCCCCATGGCTCTGAGACCCAGACCCAAAGTGCCTGGAACTGCGAATGAAGAACTTGTTGCATTGTTTAGTGTTGTCACAGTTTGTTTCCTCCCTTTCCCCAAATCACGGCTGTCACGCTTTAACAGCACCTAATGTGCTCAAAGAAGGGGAAGGGGAGGAGAACTAAGTAAAGAAGTATTTTTCACTTCAGAGTGTGAAATGATCATGCCCTCCTGCAAGACCTCTTTGTGCCCACCCCTCACACAAGCAGTCCTGCTCAAGCCAGCGTGGCGCTCTGGGTGAGAAAAGCAAAGCCTACAAATCAGAACCGGAGCTGACAGCACTTCGTAGAATTAGCTCAGAGAAGATCAATGACTAAGTCCTGTTCTGCATGTGTAACCAAACCTCCTAGGTTGAGATGGGGGTTAGTTAGTTTTTTGCTTTGTTTTTCATTATGTCTGTGCCCCTTAGGAAACTGGGCTTGTGTGGCGCCTGGTTCTAACTCAGTGCCGTGCGGCTCGCTGCCTAGGACTGGTCGAACTGCGGTTCTCTGGTGCCCTCAAGTGGAACACGGACCTGCTTGCAAAGGCCCCACAGCTCCACTGCGATTTGCAGTGTCGGAGGAAAAAGCTCAATTTAATTGCTGAGCTTTCTGTCCTTTTACACACAGCTACTTGATGGTGAATCCCTGTCATCTGAAAGAAACACGTTTGGGCTTGCACCGGCATGCCATCAATACCTGGATATAAGGACTCCCTTTTATGCCACTGAGCACTGGACCAGTGACAAACACCTTTATTTTTTGACTAAAATACATAAGGGCTCCAAGATTTTAACACGGGCTCCTGGAAATTAAGGACTCATATTATAATCTGATAGGAAATGCAAATGAAGACTCAGCCTTGGCATGGAGTCTGTACAGGACACACCTGATCACAGACTGGTAGGGGTTGGAAGGAACCTCGGAAGATCATCCAATCCAACACCCCTGCCAGATCAGGATCACCCAGACTAAATCACACAGGAACACGTCCTGGCAGGTTTGGAATGCCTCCAGAGACAGAGACTCTACATCTTCTCTACAGCCTGGTCCAGTGCTTTGCCACCCTCAAAGAAGTTTTTCCTTGTGTTCAGGTGGAACCTCCTGTGATCCAATCAGTGTCTGTTGGCCCTTGGTGTATACCTGTTTTTATTGCCGCTGCCCCATTGCCTGTTCCTCAAACACCTGATAGAGGCATTTCAGAAGTCTGTTTTCTGGCCACCCAAAGTGCTGTCATCCCAGTAGGATGTCATGCACATTTTAATCTTGTATTCTGAATCAATAGCACCTACTGAAGCAGTCCCTGAAAGGTTTGAAAAAAAAATAAATAAAAAAACCCAACCCACCTGCTCTTTCCACTTCTTGAGTTCAGATACTCTCTTGGCTTTCATATTTTCATATGCAGTGATGGCATTCCAGGGGATGGATTTGTCATGGCCTATGGGAAACATCAGCTGATAGCTCAGCAGCTGAGCCTGTGTCAACTCAGTACTTTCCAAAGGCAGGTCTTCAGGTTCGAGAGAATCTGGAAAGGAGTGATAATAATGTGAGTATCTTTAGTCAGTTTTTGCATTTATTTCTCGAAGTTCAAAAGAAAAAAATAAGAAGAAGAAATAACAGC
The DNA here is from genome assembly GCF_026170545.1 of Melanerpes formicivorus. Classification (NCBI taxonomy): domain Eukaryota; kingdom Metazoa; phylum Chordata; class Aves; order Piciformes; family Picidae; genus Melanerpes; species Melanerpes formicivorus. The sequence goes on along the minus strand of NW_027142376.1, from coordinate 2,598,754 downwards.
AATAAAAAGTAACACCTGAAACAGATCCATTGCAGTACCTCTTACAGAAGGAATAAAACTAAATCTGCAGCACATCAGATTAATTTGTCATAAATTCATAGGAGTACATATCAGCTGTTCTTTGACAAGTTCCTTATTTTGTGATCCTCCAAGATCACTCTAATCTCAAAGATGAAGCTGCAGCCAGTATCTTAGATATTTAAGAAAGTGCCCTTCTTGGCTACAGTAGATGGTTGAGACTTTGCTAAATGAGGAAAGACTGGAGTTAAACTTGTCATGAATTTATACTTTCATCAGCATGATGCATTTCGGTTTTAATCTGGGAAAGGTACTGGTCCAGACCTGATCCCATGGCATCCTGTACTTTGTTCCATGGCTTGCCTCACATATAAGATGGGGCAGCAATCCACAGTAGCCAGCAGTAGCTCATGCTGGCCTGCAGTGGATGGAATAGTCAGGAGCTCTTTGGATGTGCCTGATCACCACTTGCATGTCAGTGCCTCACTTATCACGCATGAACTCTCTCACTTGGGGGGCCACGTCATGGGATAAAAGTGTCTGAATGCCTTCAAATAGCTTGCTGGATCAAGGCTGCAATCATCCAATGGAATGGAAAACACCTCTCTTTCTTTTGGTGATTTTTAAAAGAAAATGGAGGTGGAAGATTGAGTAGGGAAAGAATGAAAGCAAGCAAAAGGAAAAGCAAGGAGAGAATCAAATCAAATCCTAGACCTTTTAAAGTCAGGAGGCTTAAACACCCAGTTTTAGTAACCACTCTTTCCCCTCACTGCCCTCTCAAGTACAAGAGAATCTCCACTTCCAGCCACCAACAGCCATTGGCATTTTGGATCACCAAGGATTATTTTTGAAATGCTACTGAGTTACCTTAGTCACCACTCCATGAAGATAGCAGTAATGATGGTGAAAACATCAAATTGCAAGATAATGAAGTAGCACTGAAAAAGTTCCTGATTAATCGCATAGCATAAGAGGCTTAAGATGTCTTTTTGGTCAAGCAGCTAGCACTGAACTACTTCAGATATGCTTTATTCTTCAAAAGAAGACAGGCATGAACACTATGTAGGTCTTCTGATTCCAAATCAGGAGTTTTGGAGATGGACATAAAATCCAAAATACATTTGTCCTTTTCCAGTCATGGCTTGCTACTAAAACCCCATGACCTGGGGTTGTTTGGTCTGGAGAAAAGGAGGCTGAGGGGAGACCATCCAGCTCTCTACAACTCCCTGAAAGGAAGTTGGAGGCACGTGTTAGTCTCTTGTCCTAAGAAACAAGTGACAGCATGAGAGGAAATAGTCTCAAGTTGCAACAGGGGAGGTTTAGGTTGGTTATTAGAAGACCCATCGTGGCTTAAAGGGGTCTTAAAGACTGGAACAGGCTCCCCGGGGAGGTGGTTGAATCCCCATCCGTGGAGGTGTTGAAAAGAGGCAGAGATGTGGTGCCGAGAGCCACGGTTTAGCACCAGACTTCGTAGAGTTAGATAATGGTTAGACTTGATGATCTTTAAGATACTTTCCAACCCAAGTGAGTCAATGATTCTGTACAGCGAAACTGTCTATAGCTTCCACCAAACCTGATCCTGAATTTCGCATCACCCCACTCCAGCACTGCACAGTTCTGCGCTCGCAGCCTGTGGGTGGGTAAGGCTCCCTCGAACCTGCAGCCGACTGCCTGTCCCCTCGCACAGCCAGAGCGCTGGTTTCCTCGGCTCGTCCGGCCCCTGCCCGATCCAAGTCGTTCCCTTAAGCATCCTGACGCCCTCCCCTCTGCCAGGAGTCCCCGTCCGCTGCTCCCCTCGGCCCGCCGCCACCCGCGGTACCTGCCGGTTCGGCCGGGCGCGTCCCTCCGGCCTCGCTGGCGGGCATGCAGGTCCCTTGGCCCTGGATGAGAATGGAGAGCGGTCGCGGCTCCCCCGGCGGGACGTGGCAGCGCAGTCCTTGGCGGCAGCGGGCCGTGTATACCCCGCAGGGCTGACCGGGGCCGAGGGCGCAGGTCTGGCAGCAGCCGCAGCCGGGCTGGCGGGCAGTCTCCGGGCAGGCGGGCGGGACGGGAGGGCAGAGCGACAGCTTCTCCGGGGTGCAGGGGGAGCAGCGCATGGGCTGCGGGGCCACTCCGCCCAGCAGCGCCGGCAGCAGCAAGGCTGGCAGCCAGCAGCGGGGCGGCCGCCGCGGGCTGCTCATGTCGTTGAGAAAGGATCGGGGCGAGGGCAGCTGGGCAGGCTGAGGATCGCCAGGCACTTCGTATACATCGGGTTCGCCGCGCCATTTATACCCTGCTTTGCCCGGCGGTTAATCTTTAACCCCGAGTTAACTATTATCTGAGCAGGAGGGATGGGGAAGCATCATTTCACTGGCGGCTCCAGGCCCTGGCTGCACTTCCCCTCCCCTTTCACTTTCCCCCTTTATCTTTTTTTTTTTTTTTTTTTTTTTTTTTTTTTTTTTTTTTTTTTCCTTCACTCCAGACATGCAGGAATGCTTTTATTCCCTCACCCCAACCCCTGCCCCCAGCACAACTAACAGGGTAAAGTGGCCGGGGCAGAGGGGCACTGGGCAGCGCTGGGGCTACTCCCTCCCCTTCTGCTTGTCACCAGTGTGTCCTGCTACTGATATTCGATAAAAATATAAATATTTTTTTAAAGAAAACCAAACAAACATAAAAGGTGTGGTGGGAGAAAGAGGAGGGAAATCTCGTTGAAACTGAAGCCACTTGACTTGGTATTTCCACAGCAACAAACTGCAACAAACACTTGTTTAACTTTATCATGCAGCAGCAGATTAGGAGGACAGGGACCTGGCACAGAGGAGGCCCCAAGGGCAACGAAGCCATCAGGACCCTGGGACTGCTGCCCTCATGCACGTTGGGGACTTTGCCTGGACCTCCAGGAGGAACTTTCTGCCGTTGCTGCTGGAATGAGAGGACTATGAATCCTCCAAACACCCACTGGGGGTAAGCCAATATTTGTCAGACAGTCCGGAAATAAATGAGATATATGCTTCTCTGTCTGGGCTGTTACCCTCTCCTTGTCCTCGTGTATCACCTGGGGAGAATAAAAATAAATCACTCCCTTTCACCTTCATGTGTGAAGTCTGTCACTACGATAAAAGCAAAGGTATCCCAGCTTTACTGTGCTGAACAAGACCATTTCATCCTGATATTTGTAGTCTGTGCTGAGCTTGAAACAGCATATTCCCCTGCTGTGTCACCTTATGTAGTATGATTTTTGTTCACCTGAAGGTACAGGTGAGGGGCTGACCAGCTGGAAAGTAGCTCCTCAGTGAAGGACCTGGGAGTGCTGGTGGACCACTTTGCTGTGAGCCAGCAGTGTGCTCTTGTGGCCAAGAAGGCTGACGGTCTCCTGGGGTGCATTAAGAAGATTATGGAGAGCAAGTTTTCTTTTAGTTCTCTAGTAAGGCTGCATCTAGAGTATTGTGTCCAGTTCTGGGCTTCCCATTTCAAAAGAGACAGGGAACTACTGGAGAGAGTCCAGCGGAGGCTACAAAGATGCTGAGGAGCCTGGATCATTTCTGTGAGGAAGAGAGGCTGGCAGACCTGGGGCTGTTTAGCCTGGAGAAGAGCAGCCTGAATGGGCTGGCCAGTGAGGTGGTGGAGTCTCCTTTTTTTTTTTGAGAGCTTCCAAACCTGCCTTAATGTGATCCTGGGCAGATTGATCCAGGATGCTTTAGCAGGGGACTTGGACTAGGCGATGTCCAGAGATCCCTTCCAGCCCCACCATTCTGTTATTCTGTGATTTGGGTCTTTAGCATTTACTTCTCCTTTGAATGAGTCATTTTTGTAAGAGACAGTGTAAGCAAAATTGTGGAGCATTATTTAATGTTCCTTTATTCACTTTTAGTTTCCTGCTATTGATGCCAGAGATTTTAATTTATGATGCAGTGAGTTTTCAACCCACTGCCTGAGTCTCTTTTCAATAAAAATATTCTCATTGATTGCAGTATTTCACAGCTCAAGATGTTTTCACTTCATCTGATTCATGTTTTAGTGATCTTTCTCTGGTAACACAGAAGCTGGCAGCACTTAGAACTCACTAGCATTTGTAAGAACTGTGAACAAAACTAATTGTATTAATTTTAACTGGATTCTGTGGACTTCACATGTCTGACTGGGAGCAAATTTTGGCTGAGAACCTTGGGCACACCTATTTCTGGAGCAGATCACAAATAGACTTTTTAAGCTCCGATGATCTTTCCTCCTCGTTCATTTCTAACATTTTTTTTTCTGGTGGATCTTCTAAGATCATCATTCTCTGATTATTCAGTGTGGAGTAAAAAAAAAAAAAAAAAAAAAAAAAGACAGATATATGTCTTTTTTACTCTCTCAAAAAGAACACTATGCAAAACAAAGTCCCTTTCTTGAAGAAAGTTGAAAAAAACTTACAAATGAAAAGCAGACCCAGCAGTAAACTAACAAAGACCCAAAGAGCTCATACGCATTTGTATACATCCATGCATGTATTCATTCACTTATCTATGTATGTCTCCCTGCTGTCCTAGATAGCTTTGTATGAACAGAATTGAGGATTCTTCTACTACTGACTGCTTAACATAAGCCACTTGCCTCTGAAATGACTGTGCTCCAGAATGGCTGTGACCCTTCTGCCTGCTGATTTCTGTCTCTAAAGAGAAGGAATACAAACTGAGAGGAAATAGCCTTTAATGAAACAAGCAAAATGGTCTTGAAGATGATTCTTTTTTTTTTTTTTTTTTTTTTATGAGTCCTGCACTTCAGTCACAGCAACCCCCTGAATGCTCCAGGCTTGGGGCAGAGTGACTGGAAACTGCCCAGTGGAGAAGGACCTGGGGGTACTGCTTGGCAGCCAGTTTAAGATGAGACAGCATGTGCCCAGGTGGACGAGCAGGCCACAGCATCCTGGCTTGGATCAGCAATAGTGTGGCCAGCAGGACCATGGAAGTGATTGTGCCCCTGTACTCAATACTGGTGTGGCAGTACTGGTGTGGCAGTGGCAACCCACCACAACTGGTGAAGCCATAGCTGGAGTACTGGGTTCAGTTTTGGGCCCCTCACTACAAGACAAACATTGAGGTGCTGGAACATGTCCAGAAAAGGGCAACGAAGCTACTGAAGGGTCTGGAGAACAGGTGTGGTGAGGAGCAGCTAAGAGAACTGGGGTTGCTTGATCTGGGCAAGAAGAGTCTGAGGGGAGACCTTCTCATTCTCTACAACTCCCTGAAAGGAGGCTGGAGTAAGGCGGCTGTTGGTCTTTTCTCAGTAAGAAGTGACAGCATGAGAAAAAATGGTCTCAAGTTGCACCAGGGGAGGAACAGTCTACCCAGTGAAGTGGTGGAATCACTGTCCCTGGAAGTGTTAAAAGATATGTAGATGTGGTGGTGAGGGACATGGTTTAGTGGGGGACTTACTAGTATTAAGTTACTGTTTGTACTTGGTGATCTTGGAGATCTCTTCCAACTTCAATGATTCTATAGTATTTTAGTAACCAGATAAAGACAGACAATTCAAGAAAAGTCCTTGTCTGACATACAGGCCTATGTCACAAAACTTCCATTAGCTTCAGAAGATTCTTACTCCTCCAAAGCACTGTCAGGTCTTTGGCGCCTCTTTCCTCACTGCAGGGCAGCTGGCAGCATCTGAACAGCTCAGGCAGTTCTTAACAACTGGCATCCTTTCAGAAGCCAGATTTTTTCCCATTTACCTAGTAAGATAAACAAAAGAGAAGCAAAGAAAAACCCCAAACCCTTGTAGGTGATAAAACAATCTGAAGGTGTTCTGGTTTTGTTGCCTTTGTGATTGCAGGGCAACACTAAACAATGTTACAGACTTTTTTTTTTAAAAAAAAAAAAAAACAAAAACAAACACAACTTTACTGTCTTTTGGACAAGCAAACTGAGGAAACCTAAAACTGCTAAAGCATATGTGGTGAGCAGAAATTCTGCACAAAAGGTAGACCCATGAAAATCAGTCTCTTCATGTTTCATGTATTTAAAGGCAATGAGCATAGGTTAGAGCAGGTTGTGGTAGCCCTGTGAGGAGAGGCTGAGGGAGCTGGGGTTGCTTAGCGTGGAGGAGAGGAGGCTCAGGGGAGACCTTATTGCTGTCTACAACTACCTGAAGGGAGGTTTTAGTCAGGTGGGGGTTGGTGTCTTCTCCCAGGCAACCAGCACCAGAACAAGAGGACACAGTCTGAAGCTGCACCAGGGGAGGTTCAGGCTGGATATTAGGAAGAAATTCTTCATAGAGAGAGTGATTGGCCATTGGAATGGGCTGCCCGGGGAGGTGGTGGAGTCACCATCACTGAAGGTGTTTAGAAGGAGACTTGATGGGCACTTGGTGCCGTGGTTTAGTGGATTGTATGGTGTTGGACACGATGATTTCAAAGGTCTCTTCCAACCTGTTTTATCCTATCCTATCCTATCCTATCCTATCCTATCCTATCCTATCCTATCCTATCCTATCCTATCCTATCCTATCCTATCCTATCCTATCCTATCCTATCCTATCCCATAGCAGCCTCACTTAAGAAGGCAGTGCTTTTGTACAGGCCATGGGGCATCAATGAAGTGAAAGCAGTGTCTATGTTTATGTAGGCTCTGCTTGATGTAATACTACACAGCTCATCTACCAAACTCCATCTCTGACCCTGACATTGCTTTAAAGAACACAAATAGAGAAGACTCCTCAGATTTAAAACACCCTTAATGTAAAGCTGTGTTTACTAAAGAGTTTGGACAGTAATTTTTAGGTGCTCCAACTGTTGTCCCCTGATTGAACCACTTGTCAAAAGACACCACATGAATTTAGGCATGGGCTACTTTTCTACAAGACTTTTCCCATTGGTTTTATCAATAATTCTTAGCCAATGACCTCATTTTGCATGTTAAATAAAGTTGGGTTTGTTGGTGTGTTTTTTTTGTCCCCCTCCTCCCTTTTTTTTTTTTTTTTTTAAGCCACAAAGAGTGATTCATAGAACATAAACTTTGATGTAAGTTTGTGCTTAAGTGATCTTTGTCCTCTACTCACCAAGGGACTTGCCAACTAATTTCCTACTGGGGCTGCTTCACTAGATCTGTTTTTAAAAGCCCACATCAGTGTAATATCCTCATTATTTTTTTCTTCAGGTAAGAAAATAATCCCGTAAACTGAATCTCCAAAACTAGTATATCATACACACACACACATCAAGCATGTTAAGAGGTACAGCTGGGACAGGACTTCAAACCCCCTAGTTCCTTCATTTATCCCCTATCAAAAATGCTTTATTTCAGTTCCATAGTTTCCTGGTTTTGTTTGTTTGTTTGTTTGTTTGATTTAAGTAACTGACAGTGATTAGGTTATTGATGAATAAGTGCAGTCAAGCAATTATTAGTTGCTTGTTGTCACTTTGTTACAATGACACAAAGTCCTGCATCTGGGTCGGGGCAATCCCAAGCACTGATACAGGCTGGGCAGCAACTGGCTTGAGAGCAGCCCTGAAGAAAAGGCCTTGGGGGTGCTGGTAGACAAGCAGCTCAACATGAGCCAGCAGTGTGCACTTGCAGCCCAGAAAGCAAATCACATCCTGGGCTGTATCAAGAGAAGCATAGCCAGCAGGTCGAGGGAGGTGATTCTCCCCATCTACTCTGCTTTGGTGAGACCCCACCTGGAGTACTGCATCCAGTTCTAGAGCCTCTATTACAGGAAAGATCTGGAGGTGCTGGAAGGTGTCCAGAGAAGGGCCACAAGGATGTTCAGAGGGCTGGAAAACCTCTCCTATGAGGACATACTGAGGGAGCTGGTGCCGTTCAGTCTGGATAAGAGAAGGCTCTGAGGAGACCACCTTGTGGCCTTTCAGTATCTGAAGGGGGCCTACAAGAAAGCTAGTGAGGCACTTTTTAGGGTGTCAGGGAGTGATAGGACTGGGGGGAATGGAAAAAAATAGAAGTGGGTAGATTCAGATTGGATGTTAGGAAGAAGTTCTTCCCATGAGGGTGGTGAGACACTGGAACAGGTTGCCCAGGGAGATGGTAGAAGCCTCATCCCAGGAGGTTTCTAAGGTGAGGCTGGATGTGGCTCTGGGCAACCTGATCTACTGAGAGGTGTCCCTGCCCATGGCAGGGGGTTGGAACTAGATGATCCTTGAGGTCCCTTCCAACCCTAACAATTCTATGATTCTATATGGTATTATCTTTCTATTCTGGTTGGGCAAGCAAGACTTCTAGAATTAAGTTGGGGATGCAGATAATAAAGTGCTGGAAGTTTGTGTTGCATCAACTTTTTCAGAGTGACTTTTGCTATTTTATTTGTTTTCCCAGCAATTAATTTTTCTAGAATGAAGAAAATATTTTAGAAATAGCTAAAACTAAACCTGCAGAAATTCTGGTGAGAGAAGAAAAGTCAGAGGGCATCTCTTAGCTAGGGAAGGGTGTGGGCTTTCTGCATCAAATAATAGGTTATAAGGTTCAAAACAAGAGAGGAAAAAGTAATGTATTTCATTGGTGGCATTCAAAGTGTTTGGGCACTGAGCAGAACACCTTGTTTGTGATGTTGTGCCTGCGTAGACCAGCCAGGTAATTATTTTCTGAGAACTAATGAGTCTCTCCTGGCAAGATTAGTTGAAGCGCTGTAGTCATCTTATTAGCACAAGTGTGAGTTTACCTGGCTGGAGAAAGAATCCAGAAACACTTCATCTCACTGTGGTATGACAACGCTAGAAGTGTGCTGCAGAGCATGAGGGGTTCTGCAGAGAGGTAATGTAAAAAACCTTCTGTTTCAGCCTTCAACAGCTGTTTGAACATGAGCTTGCTGTGTTCCCAAGTGGCCAAGAAGGCCAACAATATCCTGGCCTGTATCAGGAATAGTGTGAACAGGGAAGGGATTGTCTCCCTGGACTCAATCCTGGTGAGGCCACATCTTGAGTAGTGATAGTGATATGAAATACACTGAGGTGCTGGAGCAGGACCAGAGAAAGGCAACAAAGCTGTTGTAGGGTTTGGAGAACAGGTCTGATGAGGAGTGGCTGAGGGAACTGGGGTTGCTTAGTCTGGAGAAGAGGAGGCTGAGGAGAGTCCTCCTCACTCTCTACAACTCCTTGAAAGGAGGTTGGAATGAGGTGGTGGTTGAACTCTTCTCCCTACTAACAAGTGACAGGACAAGAGGAAATGGCCTCAAGTTGCATCAGAGGAGGTTTAGGTTGGATATTAGAAAAAACTTCTTGCCTGAAACAACTGAAGCTGCTAAATTTACTTCTCAGCAGTTTTAAGGCTCCTCAAATAGAGCACACTTTGCAAACAGAGAGGTGAAGGGGTTAATACAACCTCTTATTATATCAAAATCACAGTGGAGATAAGATTGAATGTCACACGAGTATTTGCCTGACCTACTGTATAAATAATCTCTGCCATCAAACACAGAGATCACACAGTTACTGGAATAACAAAAAATAAAAAAAAAAATCAATGTAATTAATGTATAATGAAACAAAGCAAAAAACCAAGATTAGATTGTCAAGGCACTGTGTTGCAGATGAAAGCAAAGCGCCTCTCTTTACAAAGAAGGATTTGACTGCATCCAATAAATCACTGTGATTTTACCTTTTGTAGCAAAGCCACATGGACAGGACTGAAACTTGTGGTGATCCACAGCTTGGGTCAGATGATGGGTCAGTTGTGAAAACTAACGCAGACAGAGGAAAGTATTATTAGCTATCTCAAAAAATTTTCTCTCTTGGAATCTGATTGACAATAGACTGGGTAGAGTTAGATAGTGGTTGAACTCAATGATCTTTAAGGTCTTCTCCAACCAAAAGGGTTCTATTATTCTAGGATTCTATAACAAAGCTGTTGTCAAAATGCTTATATCTCCACCTATAAAAGCAAGACCTCAATTTTATTTATATTGTTCTGCTCTTGTTATGCTGAGTGACTGATTGGCTGTGACACGGTCAATATGACAAATCTGAACAATCCTCCCAATGCCACCTTCATTTCAATGTCATTTTGTGCATTTTCATCTGTAGCGCTTTTTTCACCTTTCTGATTTGGGTAACTTCCTCAAAGATACATCTAGTGAAAAACTTAAGTTAACAAATTTAGTAAGCAAATGTAAAAAACATTTACACTTTTGAAAATAGCAATTCAAGTCTTATTTTCCTTTCACTCCCACTCATCTTGCATTCTAGACACTAGAATGACATTTGGTGTGTTGTGAGTCTGCTGTTGTGGTTTTCCTTGCCCTGTGCATCTCTTCTCCAAAAGCAGCTATCAAATTCTTTTTGGGTTTTGCTGGGTTTTGCTCTGTGTTTTGTTTTCTTTAATCAGTTTTTATCATCACCCAGCTGTGGGCAAAAAACCCTGAATATACCAGTCAAGGTCAGGATACTCTATTGATTTTCGTGCTTGCATCATAGCCTTTGTAGTATCATTTCCAATCCTCCAGTCTCAGTGGACTTTTTCTCAAGTAGCCAGGGATATTCAGGAGTCAAACAGCACTTCTTTCTCCACCACTCCCGTTCTGCCCCTTCTTTCTTCCCTCTAGCACACTTACAATTCTAACAAGTATCTACATTAGCATCTGTATTGCAATTAAAAGGTTTTGATTGCAGCTGTAATCCTTCTATCTAATTGCAATGGCTTTCCTCCCATGGTAGCAAAGGCTGTCACTGTTGCTGAGCTATCACTTCTGCAGGTTTGTGGTGTTTGTGGTGGTTGGTTTGTTTCTTTTCTCTAGAGAGGAGCAACAAGTGCTAAGGTATCTCCTTGGTATGAATACTTCCATGCAGCACTGATTTGCTTTCACAGAATCACAGAATCCCAGCATGGTGGGGGTTAGAAGGGACCTCTGGGAATCACCCAGTCCAATTCTCCTGCTAAAGCAGGGTCACCCACAGCAGGGTACCCAGGATCACAATCTCCTGATGGGTTTGGAATCTCTCCAGAGGTGGAGACTCCACAACCTCTGTGGGCAGCCTGCTTCAGGGCTCCAATACCCTCACAGGAAAGATTTGCCTTATGTTCAGATGGAACTTTCTGGGCTCTAGTTTGTGCCTGTTGGCCTTTGTTCTGTCACTGGGCACCACTGAGAAGAGTCTGGGCCCGTCCTCTTGACAAGCATTTAACTGGATGCTGTATGATGCAATAAATTGCTTGGTGCTCTCTTGCCTGAGAATTGTGCCTTGAAATATATTTTACCTAGGTGTCTTGTGCTTTTTTGGATCCAGTTCCTCTCCCAGTAAATTTGTCAGCAGTGCTGCCCATTGCTTCTTTCCTGTATCTGGATTCACATCACATTTCCATACTAGAAAGCTGGATCGTTCACATTCTAGGAATAGAATCTTCAATTTTCTATCCTACAGGACAAAAGGACCAAATGGAAGACAATGGAAGGGATCAAAATGGCAGCAATAGTAAGGAAGACAAAAGCTATGACTTCTTTATTTTTATTCATTCCCTGGAAGTAATGAAAGCTGTTTTCCCCCTCTTCTCTTTTACATTTCTTCAATAAAAATGAATTAAACCAGGAAAACCACAACCAACCCACCCATGACACCCCTCCACCCCCAAAATAAAAAATCAGCACAGATGGAAGACAGTGAGTCACTGACCTATGATACAAGTTATCTCTTCTGTTTTAGTGACTAAGGCAAAGTAGAATGACTTTGATGGGCAGCACTAAAAAGCTCTGACTTCACAGTAAGTCTGGAGATGGTGATGACTGCCTTGTGTCCTAGGCCACTCTGTTTCAAGGTCTTATCTCAGATGAGGAGGGGTCTCAAAATGCAGTCTCCCACTTCCCAAATTTTTACCCCTTGGGCTGGTGAAACTATTGGCAGATGGATGTACCTCCTGGCTGACTGATTGATGTCTGCTATGCATCTCCTGCACACACCTCCCATTTCAGGGTGGAGGAGAGGAGGGAGTGAATCAAGGAAAGTGTGCCCAGCAGGTCTGGGGAAGTTCTTCTACCCCTCTAGCCCTCTACTCTGCCCTGGTGAGACCACACCTGGAATACTATGTCCAGATGGGCACCCCAGTTCAAGAAAGACAGAGAACTGTTACACAGAATCCAACAGAGACAGGAGGATGATTACGAGACTTGAGCATCTCCCCTATGAAGAGAGACTGAGAGACATGGGGCTGTTTAGTCTGAAGACAAGAAGAAGGAGAGTACATCTCATCAATAAATACCTGAAGGGTGGGTGTCAAGTGGAGGGGGCCAAGCTCTCTTCAGTGGTGTGCACTAATAAGACAAGAAATAACAGGTTCAAACTTGAACATAGAAGATTCCACCTCAACATGAAGAAAAACTTCTTTATGGTGAGGGTGACGGAGCACTGGAACAGGCTACCCAGGGGGGTTGTGGAGTCTTCTCTGGAGACTTTCAAAACCCACCTGGGTGCATTCCTGTGTAGACTAACCTAAGTGACCCTGCTTTGACAGGGGGGTTGGACTCCATGATCTCTTGAAGTCCCTTCCAACCTCTAAGGTACTGTGATACTGGGAGATCACGTGCATAAGCCACCTACGAGACTTGGTGTAAAGTACTGTGAGATTGTGTGTGTAAGCCACCTAGAAAGCTGGCAACTAGGAGCTGCTGGCAAGTCTAGGGGTCTATAGTGGGACCAGTGCCATTCAGTGTTTTCATCAGCGATACAGTCAGTGAGACTGAGTGCAACCTGAGCAAGTTTGTAGATGATACCATACTGAGTGGTGCAGTTCATGAGACCGCCATCCAGAGGGACTTGAACAGGCTGGGCTGAGGAGAACCTCATGAGGTTCAATATGGCAAAGTGCAAGGTCCTGCAGCTGGGTTGGGGCAACCCTCAATATCAGTCACAGCTGGAGGATGATGAGATTGCAGAAAGGACTTGAGAGTGCTAGCAGACAAGAAACTGGACACAAACCAACAGTGTACACTTGCAGCCCATAATGCTAATGGCATCCTGGGCTGCATCAAAAGAAATGTGGCCAGCAGATCCCAATATGTCCTTCTGCCCTGGTGTAGTGGGTTGAGAGAGAAGGCCTAGCTCTCCCTCCCCCACAAAGAGGAAAAAACCTACAGCTAACTCAGTTGGAAGACCTCACCTGGAGTACTGTGTCCAACTCTGGGGCCCCCATCAGAAAAGAGACATGGACCTGCTAGAGTGGGTGCAGAGGAGGCCACAAAGATGATCAGAGGGATGGAGCACTTCTACAAAGACACAGTTGTTGCTGCTCAGCCTGGAGAAGAGAAGGCTCTGGGGAGACCTTAGAGTTGCATTTCAATATCTGAAGGGGTCCTACAGGAAGGCTGAGGAGTGACTGCTTAGATGGGCTTGTAGTGACAGGATGAGGGGCAATGGTTTGAAGATAGAGTAGGATAGATTTAGGTTGGGCATAAGGAAAAAATCTTCACAATGAGAATGGTGAAATACTTAGTATAGGCTGCCCAGGGATGTGTCTGAGGCCCCACCCCTGGATACATTCAAGATGAGACTTGATGGGGCCCAGGAAAGCCTAATCTAGTCAGAGGTATCTCTGCTGACTGCAGGGGTGGTTGGACAAGATGACCTTTGAGGGTCCCTTCCAACCTGATGCAATCTGTGAATCTGAGGGTTTCCATGCCCTTGGGACTGACTGCACTAACACAATTTCATCGTACAGGGACATCATGTACCTCTGGAGCAGAACAAAGACTGAGCAGCAGAGCTGAGGGTTTCAGGGTGGGGAGATACATACCAGGTGGGGTCTTAGCATCTGTGCCTAGGTCTAGTTTTTAATAACATTTGAAAATCTTACCCAATAGCTTCAGCTGGTCCAACTCTTCTGGGTGCTGTTAAACTTGGCCCAAAATTCAGTATCTTAATTAATTTTTTTCTTTCTAGTAACTCATAAGGGCTGAGGAGCAAGCAGCTTTTATAGCCACTGTGGACTGCAACAACCAATGGAGCTACAGGAGACTGCTGCCTGTATGTCTCAGAGAACAAACCACACTAGAGCACAGGTCAGTGAAAATGCTGTTCCAATTACTACTCAGAGCTCTGTCCCATAGCAGGAATGTGTGATTTAGGAAAAAAAAAAAGAAACCTGTTTTTTATTCCCATTTCCCATTTGTCCTAGTTAGCCTAAAATTGCTCAGCTGTGATGGGCAAAGGAGTGACTTGGTTACCATTTCTGTGTTATTTACATATGAAGTATGTAAAATATGTGTGCTAAACATTTTTCTCTTCAATCTGACCTCCTGCAGAAGCACTGCAGCTGGGCAGAGCACTCTAAGCTCTGTCAACAGTCCTCTTACCATTGCTTCAGTGGGAACGAGGCCGAGCTCATAAATCCAGGGTGAAGACATTCCTGTCTCTTCACTCTGTTCTTGGTAGTGTTTTTGTTCTTCTCCATCCAACATCATGCTTAGTCACCATCAGCAGGTAGGTTGTGAAATATCCGTTCAGAGACAAGTGTACTGAAAACAGTTCCCTGGGTCAAGGTCATCACTTAGCTCCTAAAGGAAAAATACTGCCCTAAAAGAGCACCTGCTGTGGGAAGACCTCTCTGAACTTACAAACAGATTCAGGGCTGCATTTGAAAGCCAGAAACCAGAGCAAGGCTCAAGAACCTCTTGCAGCTCTGATTCACATTCGTGCATGCAGAAAAATGGGCCTTTTATTTTACAAAACATGATGCCCTGGGGACTATCTTCTGAAAATCTGGTGTCTGTTTTCCCTAATCTTTTCTGGCCTCAGTACATGCAATCCATACTTAAAGTCACTAATAGCTGTTTTTTCAGAGGTGTTGGACTCTATGGCTCCCTTTAAGTGTTGGGTTTTCAACACTGTGGTGATATTGCAATATAAATATGCATAAAGGACTTTCCACATGAAGAGAGTTGCTACCCAAATGGTAATTTGCCATTGTTGCCTCTGCAAAACTGTAGAATCACAGAATGGTTTAGGTTGGAAGGGATCTTAAAGATCATCTAGTTCCACCCCCCCTGCCATGGGCAGGAACACCTTCCACTAGACCAGCTTGCTCAAGGCCCTGTCCAACCTGACCTTGAGGGATGGATATTAAACAACTTTGAAGCTATACACTGCTAGTGCCTCTCTCAAAGCCTGTTCTTCTCACAGTATGTGTGTATACCACAACAGAAGACTGGCTGCATCATTAACCTTAAACATGAGATTCCAGTAGGCTTGGGAAAGGCCTTTAATTACCTTTCCATTTGGCCTGGCATCATCAAGAGGCCAACTTGAGTAGATGAAGGCACTTAGGGGTGGTACATCTGGGCTGAGTTTTGGCAGAAGACTGACATTGGGTATTGGGGGGTATCCTATGAATCCATCAGAGGAGAGCAGGCATGGAAGATGAAGACTTCTGTATCTTATAGGGAGAGAAGCCACTGGAGGCCAGACTGGAGAGGACTCTAGATAAATACATTTGTCGACCAAGGAACTAGATGGGCTAAGGCAGGGTGGCAGCCCTTGTCCCTGGAAAACTTTCCCAAGACTTGGGAGTCTGCTGGAAAAATAAATGAAAGTGTAAAGCTAGTAAACAGAGGAAGTACCAGGTTTGTCTTCACTTTGTCCCGGTGGGTGCACTTACCTATGAAGTGCTGTAATGGCAGCACAGTTCTGTATGTGCAGTTTGAGAGGTGTAGTTTCATATTTCCTAACATATTCATATTCCCCTCGCACTGGAAAATTTGGGACAAACCTTTCTTTGGGAACATCATTCATGAGCGGGCAATGTGTAATTTAATACTCTGTAGGTCTGCTCCCTTGGTGTTCTCACCTGTAACTAATGATAATACTGTTGATGTAGATGATCAGACGTGTTTCAGAACACCCCCCACCCCCCCCCCACCCCCCCCTCCCAAAGTACCTGTGAATTCTATTAACATTTTCTTGTGAAAGGCTATCAGAGCAGTCTTGGGTTTTCTGGAAATTCATGAGGATCTCAATTACTGTGAGACAGATACTATACAGTCTTTTAAATACTTCAGAGAGGGTAAATAGAAGTGGTTTCCAGAATCCTGGAAGCCCTTGGTATTCCACATCTTTTTGCCTGCTACAGATTGAGGATTTGCAAGGACTTGGTCAAAGTAAATTCTGTCTCCACTCTAGGCAACTAGTTGCAGTTCAGTTCTACTGGGTGGCAGCCTCATTCCCTGGAAAACTTTCCCAGAATTTACTGTGTTCGGAATCTCAGAAGGGTTTTGTGCTGCCCTTGGCACAAACCCAAAGACTTTGTAGATGTTAAGTAGCCATATTCCCAGGATTCCTCTTGCATTTGATGTGGTCCAAAGCAGAGCCTGAGAAGGACTTTCCCAGCAACTACATCCCTGGCCTGCTAAAGGCTGGAACTTGGCCCAATAGGCCTTTAATGACCTTTCCACTTGGCTTAGCATGATGTAGGGGGTCAACTTAAGTAGATAAAAGCATTTAAGGGAGTGACAGCTGAGTTTGAGTTTTGGCAGAAGACTGGCATTGGGTACTGGAGGATATCAGATGGGAAAGAAATCCATCAGAGAAGAGCAGGCATGGAAGACAGAAGACTCATGTGTCTTGGAAGGAGGAAAGCCACTAGAGGCTAGGTTGGGAAAGGCACTAGGTAAAGACATTTGAAGACCAAAGAATTGGATGGGCTCAGGCAGGAGCCAAGAGTGACTTCAAGAGATGAATGGGACAGAGAAAGTTAGAAGCAACATCAAGACTTTCAGAGACCAGGATGAGAAGAATCCTGAAGAAGAAAGAAACAAGTAGAACTGGCTATCTGGGAAGGTACAAATAAACAAGAGACAGATCTGGGTCATTTGGATTAAGCATTGGGTCATGTGGCCAGACTAATCTGTGCTTGTCCCAGGGGTAGAGGAGGGTTTTACACTAGCATTGCACTTGCCTGATCTTAGCTTGGCCACTGGCATAAATCATCAATGCTGATGAAATGCCTGCAAGCTCAAGGGGAATAGCAGGACATCTGCAACCATGCCTATTTTATCTCAGAAGCAGCTTGGGACGTACATCAGCCAGGAGCTCCCTGGTTGCCAGAGGAGCCTGTGGAGGCCAGGGAATCAGCCTGGGTAACACATACAAACAAATACCAGAACATTAACTAAACATCAAATCAAGTGATCGTATCTTGGATGGTGACCTGAGGGGCAGCATCACCCCACTTCCTCTATACCACAGAAGGCCAGGTCTTAGGACAAGAGTGTTCTCCTGAGAAATTCTGAAAAGTTTCACTTCAGGAATCATGAACAAAAACATACTAATGTATTTTAAATGCTGAGTGAGGTTGTAACACTGTAATTCTTGTAGTTTTTAGCACAGCACAGCTGCTATTGGTTAGCCTGTCTCACAGTGTTGGCTTGGGCTTTCCTTCTGCTTCTCAACCACCTTGGACATGAAATATTGCAAGTTCCAGTGTATGAGAAGGAAATTCAAAAGCTTCTCTTCCCTCCATCCTTAATTTGCAGGTTTTTTTTGAACAGGAGCTCTCCCCTTTGGGGTCATCAGGTAGTGCCAGCCAGGAACAGGCTGCAAAACCAGCATAGCCAGCAAAGCATGTGTGGTAAGATGACACAAGTGCAGGGATATGTGTACAGATGGACAATCCATTCGGGATCCCTGTTGCTGACATCTCAGAGGTCACTTCAATGTGTTAAACTCTGCTTACAATTTCATCTGCAGACAGCAGTAGGAACTAACTTATGCTCTTTGCATCACTTTTTGACTGATGTTTCAGGAAAAGTTGCCAGGAACTAAACTAAGGGAGGTTCTATTCCCCCTCTATTCTGTACTGGTGAGGCCTCACCTGAAGTACTGTATTCTAAGATGATGAGGGGACCGGAACATCTCTCATATGAGGAAACATTGAGAGAGCTGGGGCTGTTTAGCTTGGAGAAGAGGGGGCTGACAGGGGATCTTATTAATGCTTACAAATATCTAGGGGGTGGGTGTCAGGAAGATGGGGCCAGGCTCTTCTCAGTCATCTCAAATGACAGGACAAGAGGGCATAATAAACTTGAACATAGGAAGTTCCATCTAAACATGAGAAGGAACGTGTTTACTTTGAAGGTGGCTTCATACAGCTCTATGGGCTCCATAGGAAGCCCACCTGGATATGTTCCTGTGTAACCTGAAGGTAGTCTTTCTCTGACAGTGGTGTTGGACTCATCTTCAGAGGTCCCTTCCAACCTCCACCATTTTGTGACTCTGTAAATTGCCATTTTTCAGTAGAGCTGTCAGGAAAGCCACCCTCCTTCCCCCACCCATGCAGCAATTCCAGAGCACATCAGAAAATCGGTACCCTCTCAAAGCACAGAGTTGAGCACTAAGGATCTCCAACACTGAGGTGCACTTCCAACCCAAAACTGGGACAAATTCATTTGTAACCCAAAACTTCAAAACAAACTGTCATTAATTAGTAATCTCTGGAGGGTGGCCTCCCTCCTTGGTGCCTCTCACTATTTCCTCATCTCCCTATCTAGCAGCAAAAACATTCCCGATTGCATCAGCTTTGATTACTCTTTAGATCAGGAGATTCTCCTTTGGCTAACCAGGATTATGCACTATGTGGCCACTGGGACTTTGTTACTTAAGGAACACCGGCAGCCCCAGAAGATTTGAATGCTACACAAAAGACTACGATAAGGAAGAGCTTTGGCAGGATGAAGAATGATTCTCATACGAAGTTCTCTCCCTTATTTATTCCAGGTCTTCAGCCATTATAAACTAACATGGCTTTCATGCTGAGGCACCACTTCATTTCTAGCTGACTCCTCTTACATTTAAGAAGCAAAAGAATCATAAACCAAATAAATAACAAAAAAGGGGAACATTTCTAGAGGAAAGAAGTAGTCTAAGAGTTACGGTAGACAAGTGTGTGCTTTATTGGAACCAGGTATTCCCACAAGAGGGATGTGATAGCAGCGATTCTGTAGGCAGTTCACTCAAGCTTCTTCAATTGTCAGTTCATGTTCAGTTGCTTCTTCAATGTTTGTAAGCTGGCGAAGCAGCCATTCTCTTTGTTTCTTTCTCTGTTATAGAAAAGAAAATATTCTTTATTCAACCCAATTCAATCAGATGCCACCTGCTTTAAAAAGCAAACAACCTACCCTAAGGTATTATGAACCTAAACTGGACTTTGGCTAAGTTTCCCATTTGTTTTCATTAGATTCATAGAACAGTTTGGGTTGGAAGGGATTTTAAAGATTATCTAGTCCCAACCCCCCTGCCATGGGCAGGAACACCTTCCACTAGACCAGCTTGCTCAAGGTCCTGTCCAACCTGCCCTTGGACAACTTTGAAGCTATATGCTGCTAATGCCTCTCTCAAAGCCTGTTCTTCTCACAGTACGTGTGTATACCACAACACAGACTACTGTCTGCATCATTAACCTTAAACATGAGATTCCAGTAGGCTTGGGAAAGGCCTTTAATGACATTTCTGCCTGGCTTATCATCATAAGAGGGCCAACTTGAGTAGATGAAGTTATTTAGGGGTGGTACTGCTGGTTTGAATTTTGGCAGAAGACTGACAATGGATATTGGATGGTATCCTATGGGCAAGGAATCTCTCAGAGGAGAGCAGGCATGGCAGATACCCACCACTAAGCTAAGAATCCTTTACTCTCAGAATGGGCAAGTTTTCCTGAGTTCCTAACATACCCATGAACAACTTGGTACAGTGGAAAAACAAAAACCAGAACAGAATTTGATGGCTTCTTATTGACATGAAAGTCTTCAGTGTCTAACTCCACTGCCTCCCTAGTCTTTCTGTAGGCTTTATGCAGGATCAGTCATCAAAGTTATAGGACACTGAGTTATCTTGCCTCACAGAAGAGAAAAATACATAACTGCATGAGATCTGTTCATCTGAATTGCACCCCCCAAAAGCCCTGCACTAACCAATGGACTACATGCAAGAGCCCAGACTGACATTCTTTACATAAAGCACTACAATTTAGGTTAGACAAGGAAAGAAGCAGACTATTTTTTTCTCCAGTTGTAGTTAACTCACCAGCATTAGGAAACTTGAAAGCTTAATATATTCCCTGTCTTAGGATTCCCCTAAAGAAAGCTATCTTGAAGAACATACTTTGACATTAGGGTACACAACTAGTCATACAAGGTCACAAGCTGAAGCAAGCACTCATTTGAGAGACTGCATCCCATCCATTCTGTGGTTAAGAAATAAACCACAAAGTCTAGCTGGTTATGACCCTGATCATGCAGCTTATGACCCAAATCACACATGCTCACTGGTGAAGTTGTGGAGATGTTCCTTAACTAAATCATGGTCACATTACAAGAAAGATCTCTGTATATTCAGTACTGGCAGGAAATATAATATAATATAATATAATATAATATAATATAATATAATATAATATAATATAATATAATATAATATAATATAATATAATATAATATAATATAATATAATATAATATAATATAATATAATATAATATAATATAATATAATATAATATAATATATACCAGACCAGGTTGGAAGAGACCTTTGAGATCATTGAGTCCAACCTATCATCCAACACTATCTAATCAACTAAACCATGGCACCAAGCACCCCATCCAGTCTCTTCCTAAACACCTCCAGTGATGGTGACTCCACCACCTCCCTGGGCAGCCCATTCCAATGGCAAATCACTCTCTCTGTGAAGAACTTCCTAACATCCAGACTCAACCTCCCCTGGTGCATCTTGAGACTGTGTCCTCTTGTTCTGTTGGTAGTTGCCTGGGTGAAGAGACCAACCCCCAAATGGTAAAGCTAAGTCATTTCATAAGTAAGGGAAAGTCTTTACCACAAGAGCTTTATCAATTTTCTTCTTTCTGTTTTTTCCTGTTGGGATATCTTTTATCCCTGGTATTCCAGTAGGAAGCCATGAAGGTCCACTCTTGGGAGCTGCTGCATCCTCCTCAGTTGCTGTGGTGGAAACTTGTGTTTCCACATCTGGGACAACTTTATCTCTTGGCTCTTCATTTGATTCATCAGAGGCCAACACTGTGGAAAGCCTCCTTCTAGAAAACACAATGTGAGAGCTTTGGCTTGTCTCTTTGTTTACTTCTTGTGAGTCAAACACCGTTGAAATCCTGTCTGAGGACATAGAAGGGAAGTGTACTTCAACATGTGCAAATGATACTTGAGCTAATGATCTACTTAGATTTGATTTTGGCACTGGTGATCCATAAGCTGTCCTAGTGACATCTTGGTCCTTGACTGACTGGTTTGTTGGATCTGTGAGAGAGAGCATTGTTTTGGAAAGTGTTGAGTCCACTGGAGTGCTGTGTTTCACCATTCTTTTTTTCTGAGATCTTTTAACATTCAGAAAAGAATATTCTTCTTCTGACATCTTGAATTCAGGTTTATTGCCTTAAAAAAATAAGAAAAAAAAACCACATTTGTGTCATTGTTCACATAGCAAAAGATGCCATGGAAGGTGTCCAGCAGCTGCAAAACCACACTCAAGGTTTTCCTGTTTTCACATCTGCATCCTGTCTTTCCTTGATATTTGTCACAAAGTCATATAATGGTTTGGACTGAAAGGGACCTTAAAAATCATCTAGTTCCAACCCTCCTGCCATGTGTAGGGATATTTCCTACTAGATCAGGTTGCCCAAGGCCCCATCCAGCCTGGCACTGGATGCTCTTCAAGGGTAAAGATCATCTAGTTCCAGGCCCCCTACCACAGAACCATAGAATCGTTTCAGTAGGAAAAGACCTCTAAGATCCAGTCCAACCATTCTCTAACTCTACTGAGTCTGGTGCTAAACTATATCCCTCCCCACATCTCTGCATCTGGGGAGCTTATTCCAGTATTTGATGACCCTTTCAGTGAAGAAGGTTCTCCTAATATCCAACCTAAACCTCCCCTGGTACAACCTGAGGGCAATTTCCTCTTGTCCTGTCATTTGTTACTAGGGAGAAGAGACTAACCCCTACCTGGCTCCAGCCTCCTTTTAGGGAGTTGTAAAGAGCAAAGAGGTCTCCCCTTAGCCTCCTTTTCTCCAAAGTAAGCAATTCCAGTTCCTTCAGCTGCTCCTCACAAGACGTGTTCTCCAGGTCTGTGGTCTCTTCTCCCAGGCAACCAGCAACAGAACAAGAGGACACAGTCTCAAACTGCACCAGGGGAGGTTTAGGCTGGATGTTAGGAAGAAGTTCTTCACAGAAAGAGTGATTGGCCATTGGAATGGGTTGCCCAGGGAGGTTGTGGAGTCACTGTCACTGCAGATGTTTAAGAAGAGACTGGATGGGGCACTTGGTGCCATGGTTTAGTTGATTAGATGGTGTTGGGTGATGGGTTGGACTTGATGATCTTGAAGGTCTTTTCCAACCTGGTTAATTCTATTCTATTCTAGTCTAATCTGGTCTAGTTTAGTCTATCTTTGTTGCTCTTCTCTGGGATCCTCCTACTAGACCATGTTAATCAACACTCCAGTTGCAATTTTGCTTCTCTTATTTTCTTAAATGGGGTCTCACAAACCTCTCATTCCCTCTTACTTAGCTGACATTTGGCCTACTTGCTGATGACCCATCCCATACAACAGCTATGTTCTGGAAAAGTCTGGTTTTAATTTCCAACACTGGCAAGGTTGATTTTGTTAGTAGTGTTTCCCCTCCCCATTTGCCAACCCTCAACAAAAAATAACTTGATTTTGTACACATGGAGAAGCCTGAGATAAATATATACAGTTTGAGATAGATTTAAGATAAATATCCCAATGAGAGGAGCAGTTAAGTACTTCCAGTAACTGCTGAACTCTTTGCTTTCATACAGCAGTTCACCTATTTCATGCAGCTGATTGCTCATCAAGAGGACAACATGTTTTAAGTGCCCATGTTCTAAGCCCTGTAGATCAAAAGCCTTGGCAAGGGTTGGGGGCAAGAATAGGATGGGACAACAGGAATAAAGTGAAGGGGGACACAGAAGGACAGGAGGTATGTTTGCTGAAGTAAGGGGCATTAGCTGTCCATTCCTTGCCAATGCTTTTCACCAAGTTTAGCAGTTTCACTTCCACTTTGTGCTTATAAAGAAGGGGAGGCAAGAGGCAGAGTGCGGATTTTTCAATTCAGCAAATGTAAGGTGGTTTGTGGTTTGTCCTTTTCCTTAGAAGGAAAATGGAGTAAAAGTGAAACCCCAATCACTTCTATTTAGAGACCCATTAGACCTCTTACTTTTCTAGCTTGTGTGACACATTGCAGGCAGCACAGCTAACAGCCTTTGACCTACCCTGTTCAACCAGACCTACTTCCCTTATTTGTTGTCACAGAAGGTTCCTGGCAGTAAGCTCACATGATTAGAGAGGGAATAAAGAATTTGCAACACTCTCCCTGAGCTATCCTCAGCTATACTTTTTGATGCTTTCCTCTTACTCCTAAAAATTTAAATGGTCAAGTAAAGTTAGCTTTCAAAGAGTTTTCCAGCCAAAGCTGTAGAGGAAAACAACAAAATGGTGTGGTCTGTCCTTCCCACTTCTTTCTCCTCTAGATGGAATTGGAGAATCATAAAATTATTTAGGTTGGAAAAGACCTCCAAGATTATGGAGTCCAACCATCAAACCAACAGCACCATGGCCATTAGACCATGTCCCAAAGTGCCATGTCCACACATTTTTTGAACACCTCCAGGGATGGTGACTTCACCATGTCCCTGGGGAGTCTGTTCCAATGCCTGACCACTCTTTCAGGAAATACATTTTTCTTAGTCTCCAACCTAAATTTCCCTAGCATAATTTCAGGCCATATCCTTTCATTCTATCACCTGATACTAGGGATAAGAGACCAATCTTCACCTCACTTCAACCTCCTTTCAGGGACTTGGAGCCTTCTCTTCTGCAGACTAAACAACCCCAGTTCCCTCAGCTGTTCCTCACCACACCTCTTCTCCAGACCCTTCACTAGCTCTGTTGCCCTTCTCTGGACAATAGAAACAGCAAAATAGAAGCAGTACAACTTTTTCTGTTCAGTTCTTTGAGTTACACCACTACAGATACAGGGGGAGAGATATCTAAAAACAACAGAGAAAGGTAATCCATTTAGGATTGTCAGAGTCTAATGGGGGGAATGTAACTTGACAAAAGAGAACAGTCTTACCAGACCTGCTATCTCATAGCGTCATCGTCTTCCCAGGTAATCTGGCTTCAGCTGCTACTACTTCACTTCTTATAGCCCTTCCAACAGGCTGTGCCACAGAGACTCCCTGAATCATACATTTAGCATTTTTTATGAGTTTCAATAGTGGAGCTAGAGTAATAAACTACTGAATAGAAATCTAGGATGCACTAATTTTAGGAAAATGGCCTGCTCAGCCTGTCTATGTGATATGTTTATCGTTATTGAATTGATAAGGTTCCGGGCTGGGCCAGGCACTAAATGAGTGACAGATGCTCTCTATTAAGTCCTTTGCCTTCTCAAGGGGAAGAGGAAGGGGATAAGGGAAAGAGACTGATGGGGTAGGAAAGAAACTAAACCAGTTGGGGTGGAAATAAGAACAATAAAATGAAATAGATACAAACCCACTATCTAACCCAACCCCTGATGGCAATTGTGACACTGTCACCACCAATGTTGTGGGCAAGCATGGGGGAAAGTCCAGACAGGACTTAGCAGATGGGAACCAGATCCAAGACCTGGATTCTGCAACAGGATTCAGGAGCTCATGGATCAGTTTTGAAGACAGAACAGATATATTCCTCTTGGGATACTAACTACTGAAGAAGAGAACTTGACCCTTGTGATCCCTCAGCTTTCTCCTGAAGATGACCTCCATGGGATGGAATCCCTCTTTTGAAGAGTTTAGGGTCACCTCTCCTGTCTCCTCCTCCCTGCAGCTGCAGCCTTTTACTTCCTGCACCCTAAGGTGGCACACAAAATGCAGCAGTGCCCTTGGTCTGCACCAAGCCCTTGGTGCTAGCTCTCTCCATCAGCTCTGCCACGGCTAGCAGCAGTCACTGTCTGTACAATCCTGCCCTGAACTGCAGCAAATGCTGGCTCTGAACAGAGACTGAGCTGGGAACTCACAGCACTGAGCAGAGTCAGTGCTGGTCTGGCTCAGAACAGGGCATGAATCTCTGCTGCCTGCTGCCCATTTCGATGACAAGAACAGACCTAGTGGTTTACTGGCTTCACGTGGCTCCTTATAGCACACTGAGGATCTGTCACAGGCTGGATGAATGTTGATGAATGGAGAG
Organism: Melanerpes formicivorus; assembly: GCF_026170545.1. Taxonomy (NCBI): domain Eukaryota; kingdom Metazoa; phylum Chordata; class Aves; order Piciformes; family Picidae; genus Melanerpes; species Melanerpes formicivorus. The sequence goes on along the minus strand of NW_027142376.1, from coordinate 2,573,581 downwards.
CATCTGTTCTCATCCAGATCTAATTTTCTCACTGCTTCTCTTGTCCAAAAACTAAACTAGAAAACCAATGTAACATCTGCCATGAAAAAGTCTTTTTTAGGAGCATAGGTAGTGAGAATAACCCAAAGATTATTTTATTCCAATCTGAATTCCATGATGTCTGCAGCTAACAGCTGTGGAACCGGCAGTGTCTTCCCTTGAAGGAACTGATTTCAAAATACGAACACTTAGATGAGAATTGCACTGGCCCAAAGTGGTATGGTCCAGGTGCAGGACTGTAATTTTTGCTGGCAGAGAAAAGAAGCTAGACTGCAGCAGCCCTGCTGAACTGGAAGTCAGCTTTGTGATGGGTTGCAGTGAACAGCTGCGGTCACAGGCATGAGGGAGCCTGGGGTAGTCCCTTCTGGCAATCCATGCATGTGGAACTTTAAAGTCTAAGCTGATGGGACAGACTGGATTTCAGAGCTTCATGTGGGTGAGCTGAGGTTGTAGAGAGCAGCCCTGCAGTAAAGGCCTTGGGGTTTCTGGCAGATGAGAAGCTGGACACAAGCTGACAATGTGCATTTGCAGCCCAGAATGCTCCTGGCCAGCAGGTCCAGAGAGGTGATTCTGCCACTCTGCTATGCTCCGGTGAGAGCTCACCTGGAGTGCTGCATCCAGCCCTGAGGGCTCCAACAGAGAAAGAACATGGACCTGCTGGAGCAGGTGCAGAGGAGGCTACAAAGATGATCAGATGTCTGGAGCACCTCTCCTACGAAGAAAGTCTGTGAGAGTTCAGCATGGAGAAGAGAAAGGTTCAGGGAGATCTTATATGTACGTTTCAACACCTGAAGGGAACCTACAGGAAGGCTGAGAAGGAACTCTTTAGAAGGGGTTGTAGTGATAGGAAAAGGGGCAATAGTCTGAAACTGGAGCAGGGTAGATTTAACTTGGATATTAGGAAGAAGTTCTTCACAGTGGGGGTGGTGAAATACTGGAACAGGTTGCCTAGGGATGTGGTTGAGGCCCATTCCCTTAAGACCTTCAAGGTCAGACTTTATGTGGTCCTGGCTAGCCTGATCTAGTTGGAGGTGTCCCTAATAACTGCAGGGGAGCTGGACAACATGACCTTTGAACACGACCAACACAATGCAATCTGTGAATCTAGCCCAGGCAGAAGGGTGAAACACTGATCTCACCAGGGTCTGAATCTGTGGTTCCAGGGAGTCTGGGCATTGCAAACCTAATCATAAACCACTCTTTCTTGCTGCATTAATAATTGCATCATGAATAGAGAACTGGAGCTACCAGTTCAATATTTAGGAATAGCTGTCTGTCAGTATATGGGGAAGGTTGCTAGGTTTAAATTATGTGCCCCTAAGGAACTGAAAGAGAGCTTGAGAAATGGAGGCACTTTACAATCACATGGATTGCATGAGTAAACATCCTGGAAATAAATAGTCTGTCCAGGATAAGCTATTTATTTCCTAAACTCCCAGGGGGAGGTTCCTGCAGGAATATTTTGAGAACTAAACAAAAACTATTTAGAGATATTCATGGCTAAGCAAAAAAAAATAATAAAAAATCTCATTCCTTTATAAACAGCGAAGAGGCTGGACCAGCCCTTACTTCATTTTGACTATTAGTAGTTGGTTTTCAAACTAGTGCCCTTGTGGTTTGGTGAGCAAACCCAGCAGGTCAGCCATACTGTACCTTTCAGAGCTTGGCAAGGCAGTGCCTTATATAGCACAGAGCAGAGAGGAATGTCTTGAGATGATCCTGTAGTGTCCTGCTGTGTCAGTGAGGCATCATATCTGCCCTGCAAGGCAGCGATGCAGACAGTGCTGTGCAGCAGGAACCTATGTGAGAAGCTTTTTGATGGACCTTAGCAAAATTAACATAACTTCACTGAACCGCTTCAAAAACACCTGGCCTTGGCTTCCACAGAATCTCATCATGGTAAGGATTGGAAGGGTCCTCTGGGCATCATCTGGTCCAAGCCCCCTACTAGAGCAAAGTCACCCACAGCAGGGTGCAAAGGGTCACAATGTCCAGGTAGGTTTGGAATCTTTCCAAAGAAACAGACTCCACAACCTCTCTGGCCAGCTTGCTCCAGGGCTCTAGCACCCTCTTATATCAAATCTCCCTCTGCTTTACCTTTATGCCCTGGAAGATGCTTTTTTTGATCTCATGTTAGATAACTTCTTTTACCTTTCGAAGTATGCTCCAAAATTATAAAAATCCCATAAGAAAATATTTACTTTTTTTACTACATTGTTTCCCACAGAAGAGGGGAAAGAAAAACAACAATTTTCATCCTTTTCATTCCAGTTCAAGTGTATGAATTCACAGAATCCCAGCATCCAAGCATGGTGGGGATTGGAAAGGACCTCCAGAGATCATCCAGTCCAACTTCCCTGCTAAACCAGGGACACCCACAGCAGGTTGCCCAGCATCACGATGTCCAGGCAAGTTTGGAATTCCTCCAGAGAAGGAGACTCTATAACTTCTCTGGCCAGCCTGCTCCAGGGCTCCAGCACCCTCACTACAAAAAAGTTTCTCCTTAAATTTAGGAGAACTAGGTTCCTGGCTTCTAGTTTGTGCCTGTTGCCCCTTGCCCACTTGTTCATTTCACACAGGTGGGAGTTTGAGGAGGCCTCACATCAAACAGGGTGAAACTGGATTTAGTTTTCAATTTACCAAGGAGAACGATACGCCCAGGGATAAATACATATATACATAAAGGGTCACCTTCTTCCCTTAGTGTTCTGCTCTAATCTGAAAGACAGCACTTCTTTGATTTCTACTCTCTTCATTTAATCATCTCCCACTCTGATGATGTTGCCAAACAGTTCTCCTGAAGGGAATCAGAATGCTGAGCCAGCCAGTCCGTAGACACGGACTCTGATCTTGATCTCGACTGGAAACACCGAGGTGAGATATTCTTAGCTCGGTGGGCTCACAATTTATCAGGACATCAAGGCAGAGATGCAACATACCAGTGGGCTCGTGACAGATCCATAGACATTTCCATGGATGCTATCACACAGCTCATCCATGACTGTGATACTTGTGCTGCTATTAAGCAGACAAAGCGAATTAAGTCCTTGTGGTATGGTGACAGATGGTCCAAGTACAAGTATGGTGAAGCTTGGCAGATTGACTATATCACTTTACCGCATTCTCATTCTGGTAAGCAATATGTGCTTACTATGGTAGAGGCAAACACAGGATGGTTGGAAACTTATCCAGTTCCACATGCAACTGCACACAACACCATTCTTGGTCTGGAGAGACAAATCCTGTGGAGACACGAAACTCCAGAGAGGACTGAGTCAGACAACAAAACTCATTTCAAAAACAATCTTGTAAAGAACTGGGCCAAGGAGCACAGCATTGAGTGGATATTCCACATTCCCTACTATGCACTAGCTGCAAGGAAGATTGAATGCTACAACAGTTTGTTGAAGTCCACTCTTAAAGCCATGGGGGGTGGATCTTTGAAAAACTGGGAAAAACATTTAGCACAAGCAACCTGGCTGGTAAGTAGTAGAGGTTCAGTGAATTGAGCTGAACCGGCACACTCAGATCTGCTACAGAAAGTAGAAGGTGATAGAGTTCCTGTTGTTAGAGAAAAGAATCTGTTAGGTAAAACTGTTTGGGTATTTTCTCCCTCAGGAGAGACTAAACCTGTCCGAGGGGTGGTTTCAGCTGAAAGTCCGGGTCACACTTACAGGGTAATGTGAGAAAATGGTGAAATTCAGTGTATTCCACAAAGAAATCTAGCTTTAGCTGGGAGAGTTTAATTTCAGAGTGTTGTACAGATACATTGTGTCCAAAGGAAGAATCCATGAGGAATCTGTGGTACACAAACCCTGAGAACCCTGAGTCAACTGACAGTCCCTGGTCCCTTTTCTTCACTTCGTCTGTGAAGAGACAAACTGCTTTCCATTTTCTTGTTTTCTGATTTTCTTGGACTTCTGAATCATCTGCACCTGAGGATAGCCAGAATGGACTATGAACTTTGCTTACAAATTGTAGATATTCTTTTAGATGGGATGGACAGTACAAACAGCCAATGAAATGGTTTAGAAGGGGTGGATTGTGACCGTCTTAGGCTACACCTTTAAGAAAGGGACAGTTACTGAAACACTCTGGCTGAATGTTTTGGTGTGAAAAGGAAAACAAAAGACAGTTCTCAACGAATTTCATTGGTAGATCAGTGAGAATGCAACTTTAAATTTTAGTTTTAGTTCAGTTTGTCTCAGTCAGTCTGTCTGTTTCAGTCTGCCTGAGCAACTGCTGTCTTTCTGTGCTTGGCTGACCTTGGACTAATGAGATAAGAAACTAATTCTTTTTTCTTCCCTTAACATATGCTTTGAACTAACAGAATTTTCCCCTTAATAATTACTTTTCTCTCTCTTACCCTTTTCGGGAAAAAAGGGAGGAAGGGGAAGAAGGGGGTTTTGGGGGGGACCCTTCTCACTGGAGGAGGGCAGGTTTTTTTTTTCTTTGTTGTATATTTTTGTATATACTGTATATTGTGCATATATTCACTGCATTTCATCCTGCTTGTAAAATATAGCTCTTTTCCATTTTGCTCCTCTGGCTAAGTTAGCTGTAGTTTCTGTGTGTGGGGGGAGAACTGAACCTGTCACCACCACACTCATATGGTTCCCTCACATATGATATTGAATTGGAGATGTAATTCTGGAGAAAAAGACTCAAGGGTGTTGATTGATGAGAAGTTCAACATGAGCGAGTAGTGCACTTATGAAGCCCAGAAGGCAAATTGCGTTCTGGACTGCATCAAGAGGAGTGTGGCCAGCAGGTCCAGACAGGTGATTCTGCCCCTTTACTCTGCTCTGGTTAACCTACCTCAAATACCAAATCCAGTTGTGGTGTTCCCATCATAGTAAGGACATAGAACTGCTGGAGTGAGTCTAGAGGAGGATCACAATGATGATCCAAGGTCTGGAGCACCTCTGTTATGAGGATAGGCTGAGGGAGCTGTGTCTGTTTAGCCTGGAGAAGAAAAGACTCCAGGAGGACCTGATATCTGCCTTCCAGTACCTGACGGAAAGCTTCAGAGGGACTTTTCATAATGGTGTCTAGTGACAGGACTAGGGAGAATGGGTTTAACATCAGGGTGGTTTAGACTGAATCTTAGGAAGAAGTTCTTCAGTATGAAGGTGGTGAGGCTCTAGAATAGGTTGTCCAGAGTGGTTGTGGATGCCCCCTCCCTGGAGGTGTTTAAAGCCAGGTTGGATGAGGTCTTTGACAACCAAGTCTAGCTGAGAGGTGTCCCTTCCCATGGCAGGGAGGTTGGAGTAGATGATCTCTAAAGTCCCTTCCAACCTAAGCCATTCTATAATTCTAGTTTGTGAAGTCACAAGTCTTGCCAAAGTGCCCAAGCAATTAAGACCTCTGTGTGATCTTTCACAGGCAGAGCAGTACCAGACCTTCTCCATTAAGCCTTCTGCCTGCTCTTGCAAATAGCCCAATATTTTTTGGTGTGGAGGTTGATTCTTCAAAGAAGCACCTAAGAGGCAGTAGGAGCTGGTAAGTGAAGCTCAGCACACTGCTTTGCCTGATAACTCATGGTGGTATGGTCCTTGACTGGGGAACTGGAATAAAGATGGAAGAGCCATAAGAAGAATATAAATGGTTGTGAGAAACAAGAAGAGGGTAAAAGGAAGAAGAGGAAGAAATGAAGAGAGGGACACAAAGGTGAAAATACTTTCCTAAATTTAGAACCATGTGGAAAGAATACAATAGAATAGGTTTAATGTTAGGAGTAAACAAAAGCCTTAAGTACTTAAGCCCATTAATCCCTTACAGATAGGGGGAAGGGGTTAATAGTCTCCTGCTGGCTGGTGACAAACAGAGGGGCAGCTCACCAGCAGCAGAGAGATGGAGAGCTGGTAAGGACTCTCAACTTGCTGCCCTGAGGCAAGCCACGAATGATCCACCAGGACATTCTGTGGAAACCCAGGGGAATTGGCACAAGAGGACAGGGCCAGCCCAGCTGAAGTGCTTCTATGCAAATGCGCGCAGTTTGGGCAACAAATAGGATGAGTTAAGGGCCACTGTGCTGCTGGGATGCCATGACATAGTGGCTGTTACTGACACTTGGTGGGAGGATTCCCATGACTGGAATGTAGGGATAGATGGGTATAAGCTCTTCAGGAAGGATAAGCAGGGAAGGAGAGGAGGAGGTGTTGCCCTCTATGTCAATAACCAGTTGGAATCAGTGGAGCTCCAACTGGGGAAGGATGATGAGCTGGTGGAGAGTGTATGGGTTAAAATTAAAGGCAGGACAGGGGAAGGAGATATTACTGTGGGGCTCTCCTACAGGCCACCTGATCATCAGAAACAAGCACATGAGGCCCTCCACAGGCAAATAGAAGTGGCTTCCAGGTCACAAGCCCTGGTCCTCATGGGTGATTTCAACCACCCTGACATCTGCTGGAGGGACAACACAGCAAGGCACCAGCAATCCAGGATGTTCCTGGACTGCATACAAGACAAATTCCTCCTCCAAATGGTAGAGGAACCAACAAGAAATGGTGCTATGCTGGACCTTGTTCTCACCAACAGGGAAGGGCTGGTAAGCAATTTGAGGCTTGGAGACAGCCTTGGCTGCAGTGACCATGAAGCAGTTGAATTTAATATCCTCAGGGCAATCAGGAGGAAGTATTCCAAGCTTACAACCCTAGACTTTAGGCGTGCAGATTTTGATCGCTTCAGGGATCTGCTAGCCAAAGTGTCGTGGGACAAAGCCCTGGAGGGAAGAGGGACCCAGGACAGCTGGTCAGTATTCAAGGACCACCTCCTCTGTGTCCAGGAGGTATGTATACCAACAAAGAGACAAGCAGGTAAGAATGCTAGGACGACTGCCTGGATGAGCAAGGAGCTACTGGACACACTATTACTTAAAAAGAAACTCTACAGGAAGTGGAGAGAAGGACAGCTAGAACAGGGGGTATATAAGGAAGCTGCCCGAGCAGCAAGAGTCCTGGTTAGGAAAGCCAAAGCAGAGTTCGAACTGAATCTAGCCAGGGAGATTAAAGGGAACACTAAGAACTTCTACAGGTATATTAAATGGGAAGAAGAAGACTAGGGTAGGTGTGGGCCCCCTCAGAAAGGAAACTGGTGACATGGTCACAAGTGATGAGGAAAGGCTGAGGTACTCAATAACTTCTTTACCTCAGTCTTCACTGCAAGGGTCTCTAGCCACACTCCTGGAAGGTAAGAAGGAGGAACCAGGGAACTACAGGCCAGTCAGTCTCACCTCTGTGCCTAGAAAGATCATGGAGCAGATCCTCCTGGAGGCACTACTGGCTCAGAAGAATAGTGAAGAGGTGCTTGGGAACAGTCAGCATGGCTTTGCCAAGGGCAAATCCTGCCTGACCAACCTGGTGGCCTTCTATGAGCAGGTGACAAAATTAATAGATGAGGGGCGAGCAACTGATGTCGTTTACCTGGACCTGAGCAAAGCCTTCGACACTGTCCTGCACCACATCCTGGTCTCCAAACTGGTGACACATGGGTTTGATGGGTGGACCACTAGATGGATAAGGAACTGGCTTGATGGCCGCACCCAGAGAGTGGCTGTCAATGGCTCCATGTCCCAGTGGAGGCCAGGGACAAGCGGAGTCCCTCAGGGATCAGTCCTGGGACCTGTCTTGTTCAACATCTTTGTGGGTGACATGGACAGTGGCATTGAGTGCACCCTCAGCAAGTTTGCTGATGACACCAAGCTGTGTGGTGCAGCAGACACACTGGAGGGAAGGGAGGCCATCCAGATGGACCTTGACAGGCTGGAGAGGTGGGCACAAGCCAACCTCATGAGGTTCAATAAGAGCAAGGGCAGGGTCCTGCATCTGGGTCGAGGCAATCCCAGGCACAAATCCAGGCTGGGCAGTGACTGGCTGGAAAGCAGCCCTGAGGAGAGAGACTTGGGGGTGCTGGTGGACAAGAAGCTCAACATGAGCTCTCAGTGTGCACTTGCAGCCCGCAAAGCCAATCAGATCCTGGGCTGCATGAGGAAAAGTGTGGCCAGCAGGTCGAGGGAGGTGATTCTCCCCCTCTACTCAGCTCTGGTGAGACCCCACCTGGAGTACTGCATCCAGTCCTGGAGCCCCTATTACATGAGGGATATGGAGGTGCTGGAACATGTCCAGAGAAGGGCCACGAGGATGATCAGAGGGCTGGAGCACCTCTCCTATGAGGACAGACTGAAGGAGTTGGGGCTGCTCAGTCTGCAGAAGAGAAGGCTCCGAGGTGACCTAATTGTGGCCTTCCAGTATCTGAAGGGGGCCTACAGGAAGGCTGGGGAAGGACTTCTCAGGATCTCAGGTAGTGATAGGTCTAGGGGGAATGGAGTGAAGCTGGAGGTGGGGAGGTTGAGGCTAGATGTGAGGAGGAAGTTCTTCACCATGAGAGTGGTGAAGCCCTGGAATGGGTTGTCCAGGGAGGTGGTTGAGGCCCCATCCCTGGAGGTGTTTAAGACCAGGCTGGACAAGGCTCTGGGCAGCCTGATCTAGTGTAGGGTGTCCCTGCCCATGGCAGCGGGGTTGGAACTAGATGATCCTTGTGGTCCCTTCCAACCCTGCCTGATACTATGATGATATTATGATACTATGATGATAAGTTCAGTGCCACATCCTCCCTCAACATGGACCATCTCTGCCCTCAGATGCAGTGCTTGATGTCTATGTGAGAGGTGAATTTGATTTAAAGATGCTGCTATCATAAAACCTTAAGGCACTAAATAGTGTTTGCTTCTCTGGATTAAACAAGGTTCTAATATACAAGTAGCCACTCTGAAACCAAATTGAGATGCTGACATCACAAGTCAGGCTGCAGGAAGATGCATGTCCCAGATCTGCTTATTCTTTAGAGTGGACAATTTCCCTCCAAGGTCTGACAGATGAGAAAGAGTTTTCTAAATTTATTTTTTTCTATATAGAGCCACAAAAATGATGAATGGTGTGGAACATCTCCCTTATGAGGAAAGGCTGAGGGAGCTGGGTCTCTTTAGCTTGGAAAGGACTGAGGGGTGATCTCATTGATGTTTGTAAATATGTGAAGGACAAGTGTCAGGAGGACAGAGCTAGGCTCTTCTCAGTGATGCCTAATGGCAGGACAAGGGGCAATGAATAGAATACAAAAGAATAGAATAGAATAGACCAGGTTGGAAAAGACCTTTGAGATCATTGAGTCCAACCTATCATCCAACACTATCCAATCAACTAAACCATGGCACCAAGCTCCCCATCCAGTCTCTTCCTAAACACCTCCAGTGATGGTGACTCCACCACCTCCCTGGGCAGCACATTCCAATGGCCAATCACTCTTTCTGCAAAGAACTTCTTCCTAACATCCAGCCTAAACCTCCCCTGGTGCATCTTGAGACTGTGTCCTCTTGTTCTGTTGGTAGTTGCCTGGGAGAAGAGACCAACACCCACCTGGCTACAACCTCCCTTCAGGTAGTTGTAGACAGCAATAAGGTCACCTCTGAGCCTCCTCTTATCCAGACAATGTGTGCAAGCTGGAGCATAGGAGGTTCCATGTGAGCATAAGGAAAAACTTTTTCACTGGGAGGCTGGCAGAACACTGGAACAGTCTGCCCAGAGAGGTTGTGGAATCTCCTTCGCTGGAGGCAGTCAAAACCAGCCTGGATGCCTTCTTGTGTGACCTACTGTAGGTGATCCTGCTCTGGCCAGGGCGTTGGACTGGATAATCTTTTGAGGTCTCTTCCACGCTCTAACATTCTATCATTCTGTGATAAGCATCCTTTGCTATTTTTTTTTTTACCCAAAGGTCTGGTAGATTAATATTTGACTTCAAAAGGTCTAATTACCTCAGTAGTAAGGAACTAGGTACACTTTAATAGCAGTAGAGGTCACCGACCCTGATAAAATCAATATGCCTCCACCTGCCTTTGCAATTACGTCAATGACTCCTCTTGATGAGACGCTTATCCACTCCAGCCTTACCAGAGTGCCACAGTGTGTCCTTCCTGCGTGTTGTTTATTCACCAGGCGCTGTCCTCTATGCTTTCTACGTGTTCCTGCACCCTGCATGTCGATCTGAGTTAACGTTCAACTGGGACTTTTCCTCAGCAACTTGCTGTGTGTTTTCTGATAGGACTGCTCCTTTCTAATGGTGTTGGCAGTGCTGCTGAGGAGCACATCATAGCATTGCCAAAGTTCAATAAACATACAGAGTAACTATAGAGTTTGGGGGAAAACAGTCACTGGTGCTTTCATGACCTTTGGCAACGGCAGGAACATAGTTTGGCCCGTGCCAAACAAGTGTCTGACTACAAATCTCTCAGCGACCAGAAAATGATGGATTTGCTTGACTTTATTACTTCTAATAATAAACAAACAAAAAAATGTGGTGTTTGTGCAGCACAGCAGTATGGCCAGGCCTAGTGTAGGCCTGTGCAGGAGGCCAGGCCAGATGGATGTCAATGGCTTGCTCTGGCCATGTTAGAATTGTGCAGATTCCCCTGCAGGCTGAGAGAATGATGATGAAGTCATCGGAGTCCCACTGGCTTGGTGAAGCACAACACATCTGATAGGGAAGCTCATCTGTTTGGTCTGCTCTAGTGCAGTAATTGATAGCCATCTCTATGAAAGCCCTTATTGACATCTTGGCTTCAAGCTTGAGAAGGGCAGATTTGGATTGGATATCAGGAAGAAGTTCTTCACTCTGAGGGTAGTGGAACACTGGAACAGGTTGCCCAGGGAGGTGGTTGAGGCCCCTTCCCTGGAGATATTCAAGGTGAGGCTTGATGAGGTCCTGGGCATCCTGGTCTAGATGGGGATGTCCCTGCTGACTGCAGGGAGGTCAGACTGGATGATCTTTGGAGGTCCCTTCCTGCCTGAACCATTCTGTGATTCTATGATCTTCAGACTATGCCTAGTGAATGGAAAGGTAAACATGCATAACAATCATGACTACTCCTTCACCACCAGATACTTCTGCTTCTTCATTCCTAGCTTGCCATTGCTAATCTAAGAATAGTGGGCCAGTGTCTGGTTATAAGCACAGGAACAGAAGAAGCCTGGTAGGCTTGCATTAATACAATATGGATGTATTAATGGAACTCCTGGAGTGGGTCAGGAAGAGGGCCACAAAGATAAGCATGGGGTTGGAGCACCTTTTCTATATGGACAGGCTGTGAGAGTAGGGGCTGTTCAGCTTGGAGAAAAGAAGCCTCTGGGAAGACCTTATAGTGGCCTTCCAGTACCTGAAGGGGCTTACAAGAAAGCTGGGAAGAAACCTTTCACAAGGGCTTGTAGTGACCAGACAAGAGGGAATGATTTTCATCTTGAGGGAATGATTTTAATCTTGAGGAGGGTAGATTTAGATTAAATATTAGGAAGAAATTCTTTACAGTGAGGGTGGTGAGACATTAAAACAGATTGCCCAGGGAGGTCATGGATGCCCCCTTCCTGGAGGTTTTCAAGGCCAAGTTGGATGACCCCTTGAGCAACCTGGTAGAGTAGAAGGTGTCCCTGCTCATGGCAGGAGGGTTTGGAACTAGATGATTTTTAAAGTCCCTTCCAACCTAAACCATTCTACGAACATATGAATCTCTGAATATTAAGAGAGCATTTCTATTTTCCAAGCCTTGAGCCTGAAAATCTATGCATACCTCTACTGCAGCTGACAGTAAAAAGAATCTGCACAGTACTGGATGTTCAGGATCAGATCAGGGTTCCTAAGTAGCCTGGCTATATCTCAAATTTCCCAGGCTCTCTTCACAGCTCAGTGGGTTTAATGAGAGCCAGAATTATCACAGACAATTTCCACCTCATGCCTTGCTTTCCAGTTATGGCTTCTTTTTATTCTTTTATTTTTTTTTTTTTCTCCTCCATCAGAACAGCCCAAACCACAATATGGTCCAGGACTACTACCTGTATAATAGTTTCCTTCCATTGAACATCATGTTCTGCCAGCTGGAACATTGCATTAGGTGACCCACTGCCCTAGGGAATGGCTACAAAAGGGGAAGGCTCTGACACAGATATGATGGCAGTGCACCAATAATGCCTGGACAATGTACACAATGTTCTCATTCTTCATTCTCCCCTTCTCCCCATTTTAAATCAACAATATCCTCTGACTAGTTCCAGTCCTGGTTGTTTTATGCTATAAGAAGGCAGTCTCTGAAATTCCTCATTCACAGAATCACAGAATGGTAGAGGTTGGAAGGGACCTCTGGAGCTCATCGAGTCCACCCCTCTTGCCAAGGCAGGTTCACATAGAGAAGGTCACATAGGAACACATCCAGGTGGGTCTGGAATGTCTTCACAGATGGAGATTCTGGACAGCCTGTTCTGGTGCTGTCACTCTTAAAGAAGTCCCTCCTCATGCTTAGATGGAACTTCCTATGTTCATGTTTGTGCCCATTGCCCCTTGTCCTGTCACTGTCACTGGTCACCACTGAAAAAAAGATTGGTTCCTTCCTCCTGACACCCACCCTATAAGGGTTTATAAGCACTTATGAGATTCCCCCCTCAGCCTTCTCTTTTCCAGACTAAAAAGATCCAATTCTCTCAGTCTTTCCTCATAAGAGATATGCTCCAGTCCCCTCAGCAGCTTTGTAGCTCTTTGCTGTACCCTCTCTAGCCTGTCCTTCTTGAACTGGGGAGCCAGGAACAGTATTCCAGATGTAGCCTCACCGGAGTGGACCAGGGGGACTGCATTTCTGTAGCATAAACCACACACAACTGGAACTGCTGTTCTCCAAAAGTCTTACCAGAGGATATAGAATCATAGAATCAATAAGGTTGGAAGAGACCTCAAGGATCATCAAGTCCAACCTGTCACCCAAAGTCCTCATGACTACTAAACCATGGCACCAAGTGCCATGTCCAATCCCCTCTTGAACACCTCCAGGGATGGTGACTCCACCACCTCCCTGGGCAGCGCATTCCAATGTCTAACAACTCTCTCTGTGAAGAACTTTCTCCTCACCTTGAGTCTAAACTTCCCCTGGCACAGCTTGAGACTGTGTCCTCTTGTTTGAGCAGCCCACTGCTGGTGCTGCTTCATTGTCTAAGCAAGCAAATTGTCATACTATGTGACTGTGTCTCTGAAGTGAATCAGCTGTGTAATGGGGCATGGCAGTCTCTGAGTCTCCAACCTGGGTCATTAACCCTGCCCATTAATCTATGTGTTACACATCTTACATACAAACATATTGAGCTCTCTGTGTATGTATATGCATCAGACCACCCCCAACAACACTGACAGGACTGCACTTTTTATTATTAAGAGAAAGATTTAAAATACCAAAGTGGCAGAATAGGACCAATGAAAGATGAAGGTCATATTTTCACTTTAGATATGTCACAGAATCATAGAATGGTAGGAGTTGGAAGGGACCTCTAGAGATCATTGAGTTCAACCCCACTGCCAGCGCAAGATCATATAGGTCACAGTGCAGGTCACATGCATCAAGGCAAGTTTTGAAAGCCTCCAGAGAAAGAGACTTTGCAGTCTCTCCAGGCACCCTGATCCAGGGCTCGAACACCCTCACTGTAAAGTTTTTCCTCATGTTGAGGTGGAACCTCCTGTATTACCTTTTGTACCTGCTTTTCCTTGTCCTATTACTGGGCACCATTGAAAAGAACCTGGCACCTTCATCTTGACACCCACCCCTCAGATACTTATCGACATAACAAGATCCTCTCTCAGCCTTATTTTCTCAAGACTAAACAGCCCCACATCTCTCAGTCTTTATTCATTGGAGAGATGTTCAAGTGCCCCATTCATTCTTGTAACTCTCTTGAACTCTCTCCAGTAGAGCTGTGTGTCTCTTGAACCAGGGAGCCCAAAACTGGACACAGTATTCCAGGAGTGGTCTCATCAAGTCAGAGTAGAGGAGCAAGAGAACCTCCCTAGACCTGCTGGACACATTTTTCTACTGCACCCCAGGATACTATTGGCTCTCCTGGCCACAAAGACACATTGCTATCCCATGGATAACTTGCTTTCCACTAGGACTCACAGAATCACAGAACCGCCTGAACTGAAACAGACCTTTAAAATCAAGTTCAACCATTAGCCTACTACTGACAAGTCCTTGACTAAACCTTATCCCTAAGCCCTACTTCTACAGGACTTAAATACCTCCAGGTATAGGGACTCTACCACCTCACTGGGCAAAGCATTGCAATGCATGAAGGGACCTCTGGAAATCATCTAGTCCAAGCCCCCTGCCAAAGAAGAGTCACCTGCACCAGGGGAGGTTCAGGTTGGATATTAGGAAGAAGTTCTATATGGAAAGAGTGATTGCCCATTGGAATGGGCTGCCCAGGGAGGTGGTGGAGTTGCCGTCATTGGAGGTGTTCAGGAGGAGACTTGATAGGGTGCTTGGTGCCATGGGTTAGCTGTTTGGGTGGGTTGGATTGGTTGATGGGTTGGACGTGATGATCTTGAAGGTCTCTTCCAACCTGGTTTGGTTTATTCTAAATAAATAAAGGTTTATTCTAAAGGTTGCCCAGGATCACAATATCAAGGCTGATTTTGAAAGTTTCCAGAGCAGGAGACTCCACAACCTCTCTGGGCAGCCTGCTCTTGTGGTCCATCACCCTCAATGACAGGAGTTTCTCCATAAGTTCAATTGCAACCTACTGGGTTCCAGTTTGTGCCAGCTGAACTTTGTCCTGTCCCTGGGCACCACTTAAAAGAGTCTGGCCCCATCCTCTTGCCCCCCAACCATGTATCTCTTGCCGAGCTTTATGAAGATTCCCTCTCAGGCTGCTCTTGTCCAGACTAAACAGCCCCAGGTGTCTCAGGCTTTCCTTTTCACAGACATACTTTAGGCCCCTCAGTGTCTTGGTAGCCTCTGTTGGACTCTCCAGTAGTTCCCTGTCTCTCTTGAACTGGGGAGCCCAGAACTGGACACAGTACTCCAGGGTGTAGCCTTGCCAGAGCAGAGCAGAGTGGGAGGAGAACCTCCCTCACCCTGCTAGTCACATTCTTCTTAATGCACCCCAGGAGACCATTTGCCTCCTTGGCCACGAAGGCATGTTGCTGGCTCTTGGTTCTGAACAACTCACACTGTGCTCTCACCTGCAGGAGAGAGAGATGGAGAGCCTCAATCTAACGTTTGGAATAAAGCCTCTTGCATCTGAGCCCAGGCTGTTTTCCATCTCAAAGGACTCTGCATTTCCAAGCTATCTCAGGGCATATATGCATGGACAGGCTGACAGAACCTGGGCCCCTCTGCTTTTGCTCTGAGCTTGCCAGATGGGAATCTGCTGTCATTTGGAAGCAGTACAATCAAATTACTTTGGTGCAGAGTCCAAGCCTACAGAGCCTCTTGAGAGATATGTTACCTGATATAACTTTATCAGTTTCCAAATCAATCTGAAGGTAACCTGTGTAATTTTGCACTTAGCTTGGCTCTGTGTCTTGTACAACATAAAGTGCCGGCACAATCTGCACTCAGCTCAAGTTGGCCACGTTATTTCTGACTTGTGGAAAGGGAGAGATGAGCTTCCCCTCCCTGTGTTCTGCTCCATGTTGCTAGTATTTTGCCAGTATTTGCACATGTTTATTTTCCTCTGCTTGCACAATGGATGGAGCACTTGGCCCACACTGATGGTCAATGCAGAAAGTCAACAAGAGTCACAGAGGAGGTGAATTGTGCCCATAGGGAACAATTAGTTCAAATCGACTGTGAAACTAAAATTTCAGGCTTTCTAGGTGTATATTTTTTACCCAAAAACTGGGAAGATGTAGCTGTATCCTTAGAAAGGCAGATTGGAGGAGCTGGACATGAGCTAACAATGCACATTTGCATCCCAGAATGCCAATGGCATCCCGGGCTGCATCAAAAGAAGCATGGCCAGCAGGTCCAGAGAGGCTACTCTTTCACTCTGCTCTGGTCTGGTGAGACCTCACCTGAAGTGCTTTGTCCAACTATGAGGCTCCCGACACAAGAGAGACATGGATCTGCTGGAGCAGGTCCAGAATAGGACCACCAAGGTGATCAGAGGGCTGCAGCACCTCTCCTGTGAAGACAGGCTGAAAGAATTTGGTCTGTTCAGCCTGGAGAAGAGAAGGCTCATGTCTCACCTGGAGCTCTTTGCCACAAGCACCAGGTTGAGACCTTATAGCTACATTTCAATATCTGAAGGGAATCTACAGGTAGTCTGGGGAGGGACTGTTTAGAAGGGCTTTTAGTGACAGGATGAGAGGCAATGGTGTGAATCTAGATTTAGCTTGGGCTTAAGGAAGAAGTTCTTCTGCCAGGGATGCTGCCCAGGGATGTGGTTGAGGCTGGGTCCCTGGGGGCATTCAGGATCAGACTTGATGCGGGCCTGGGCACCCTGATCTAGTTGGAGGTGTCCCTGCTGACTTCAGGGCGCATTGGAAAAGATGGAGAAAATGTCCTTTGAGCATCCCTTCCAGCCCAATACAGTCTGTGAATCTGTGAATGTGTGTGTAGAACAATGAATTCAACTTGATTTTAAAAGAAACAAGCAAAACAAGAACCTCAAATGGTGGTTTATCCAAGCAAGTTTTTGTTTCCTTTATTTTTAATTAAGATTCCAGAAATTATAATAGTGCAAACACTCAGTATAAAAGTTGCAATAAGAAATTTACATTCACATTTAACATTTCAGTCCATTCACTTTTTTGAACATAAAAATAGGACAAATATTCAATTGCTCTTCTCAATTGTAACAATCCTGAAAAAAAGACTGAAAGATACTCTACAATATTCTATTTACATAAAAATAGACCCGTATTATTAATGCAAATCTCTCATCAGAAGTTACCCAGCATGAAGTTATTGTATTGTACTAGGTATGTACATACATACATATATATATATAGTGTATAGCTATGTAAGTATAAAAAATATTTATAGGTTCAGTAGGCTGCAACAGTTGGAAAAATGACATCTTGACTTACTAGCTCGTTCCTTAAAGTTAAGACTCTTCCCATTTACCTTTGTGGCTGTTTCTATCATGATGCAGTAGGCTTCAGGCCTGTTCCCTTTGAAGTCACTGGCAATCTTCCATTTGACATTGAAATTAGTGTTTCCATTACTTTTAGGGGGCTGGAAATAGAACTGAAATATCTTCTGAAGCCTCTTATGCCAATTAAATAGGGAGAAGATTAAGTCTGGCTTTCCCTGTAAGGAATGGAGTATCTCCACCCGACTCAATGAATGATTTTTCTTTTTCCCCCCTAAATTTAAGCAGAATATTAAAGTTAGCTCAGAATTGATGCAGAATTTACTGCCAAGACCTGCAAGTTAAGCAGCTGACGCAATTCCTCTTGCACAATCTCCTTACTGAACACTTGCGTTCAACCAGCCTGATAAAACTCCAAGACTGTATCTTTCCTTGCACTTAATGAAGAGAAATGTCCATATGCAGGCAACGTAACTGCCCTTAAGACAGGTTTGCATATGTTTAAGAAACTGCTAGGGAATATGAATTAGGCCACCCCACTCGTCTATCTGTGTGTCTTTTTTGGGGAACGTGAGTAGAGATGCTGCTGTGCCTGCAGCTGGCAAAGTCAGGCCATATTGCCCAGCTTGCTGCCAGATGCTGATACCTGTACTCCCACCACAGGGTGTATTTCTTCACCCTTTTGTGTTTGCTTTCATGTGTAGTGCTTCCTAATCAGATTATGTCAAAGCTATTTCTTTTCTCATCAACACCTCTTATAAGTAAAAATTTGGTTTTGAAAAAGAAGGAGCTTGACAGCCATGTTGTGAAGGAACTATGGAGTGAGATGGTAACCAGGCCTGAGTGGACAGTAACTGCTGGCAACAAAAATATCATGGCACTGAACAACTCAAGATAAGCTAAGGGCAGCAAGGGCACTGATGTCTGAAGAAGTAGTGTTTTATGAGCTGAAGCTCACATTTTGACATGCAAACAAGAGTGATGTGGTGTTAAGAGGCAGGCAGGCATGACTAGCTCCTTCCTCTCTTAGTGCTATGACACTTACTATGTTTAAATATTACTAGGATCCTTGGAATTATGGATAAAACTAGAAGGAACACTGTGCCATCACATCTAGGCAAACCTGTTTTGAGTGTAGGACACATGATCCATGTGTTTGTTTTATTTCTTCCTACCTTCCACTCCTGATCATTTCACTATAAAAAGAAAGAAACACATGCTCTTTTAAACCTTTTCAATGAACAGATCAGAAAAAACAAACCCAAACCACTGAACATCTCATTTCCAAGCAGAGCCTATACCAGAAGGGCAAAAATTGACCCCCTGACAGCAGAGAGTACAAGGATTAATCAAAACAGCAGGATAAAACCCAGACAGAGGAGGGTTGAAACACAAATTGTAATGGCAGAGATTTTAAGAGATGGGTCAAATTTGGCTGATTCAGCTTGAGACTGTGAAATGTGTGTTACTACTACTGCTTTGCATCATTATCCACCAACTGTGCTTGCACACAGACAAATATCTTCTGCAAAAAGAGCCTCCAACAGGGAATTTTTTTAACCTTCATTAGAATTTCACTGAATATATGATCACCACTCTAAAATTCTCTGGTTTGAGTTAAATCAGATTGGAAGAGGTAACTGCTCTTGGACCCTGGCTTTGAAACCAGTTACATTGAAAGCATTCCTTCCCTTCTTACTATATTCTGTAACATTTTCCAAAGCTGCTTAAATGCAGAAAAGAAACTCACTATTTGCTTTGTCTACATCCAAATTTGTATGGACTATCTACTTGTACAAGGGAGCAAGTTCCATAGTCAGTGCACTTCTTTTACTCAAACTCCACAAAGCTAGAATGAAAAAAGCAGGAATTCTAAGCAAAGAAGGATTTCTACTGTAACAATTTCAGAATGCAATAATCATGAATCAATTATTGTGGTGGCATGTGCAGTTAATTTTAATCTCTCACTGAAAATTCTGGACACACTGCTTTGAAATGTAAGAGCAGACAACGTTTAACCCCCTCCCCCACCCCCCCCCCCCACACATACTAAGGAGCAGAAGATGCAAGGAATCATTGAATAACTTCAATGTGCCAGCCCAAGTTGTTCATAACTGATGCCACCATTCACAGGTGTAGGATCAAAGCAGCAGGTCAGGCACTTGAAGGTAAGACACAGTAGTCTGCACAACCGCAGTGATCAAATCCCACAAGAAGAACTGTTGGCTGTGGCACCACCAACCTATGTCTAGCAAATGTGGCAGTGCAGTTCCAAGCTGTAGCTAAGCGTTCTGGATGTTGGTAATCAATGTGCTATGTTCAGCCTGTTCTGAAGAGAAGGGCAGATGGATTTATTTTTTTTTTCCAAAGGATCTCCAAACTGTCTCAGTGGATTTTCATCAGAGAGATCTAGGAAATCTGTTTGTATTTAGCTTAGAATTGCAGATACCTGTGCATGGCCTCTCTTCATAAATGCTTGGAGCACGTCTTGCACCCACATAGATAGTAAACCAAAGTAAGAAAAGAAGTAGTAAAAAAAACTTCACAGTGATGCAGCACTGTTTGTTCCTTCAGTTTTATGCAGGTGTGACATGTCCAGTCTCACAGAAGGCATAAAACAGAGATCCTAATATTAAGAAGCAGATCCTCCAGCATGCAGTAAGGCACAAGCAAAACCAAGTCCTCTCAACACATAGGCTATACACATTAACCAATGCCCATTCAAATGTCAAGGCGCTTCCTTACAGTCAGAAAGCAGGCATTGAAGATGTCAACTTCCACCTGTTTCTAATACTTCCTTCTGAAACTCTGAGAGTATGTCATCAAGAAATCTCCAGTACTCCTGGACATGTGAACAGACATGAAAACTCAGAAATGGACCTGGTCATGCTGTTAGTCACCAGCCTTATTTTGTTTTGTTGCATTAGGAATCTGGTTGAGCACTCTGCCGGTTCAGATACTCACAACCTGTTCCACGTCACTGAGAGCTTTGCCACTGACTTCAGAAGGAGCACTGGCTTTTCACCTTTTCCTTTTAGAAACTGCTATCTTCTTTTCATTATTTTGTACTCCTGCTAACTTAGTGATCTTTTTTTCCCCTTCATTTCACATTTTTGTCCTTGCACCCACCAGATTATTTCACACCAGGCAACCCAAGAGGCTTGACGTTTTGAGGAGTTATTAAAGACCAATAGACAGCCCCCTCCCTATATGTGCTTTCCCCCATTTATTCACAATTACATATTTATTAATGGTTTTGATTTGGCCTGAAATCTCAGTGAGAGACAAAATTGGAAGCAATAAAGAGCTAAAAAATGTCGATACAGAGTTCTAGGAAAAGTCAACCATAAACAGGGTTGGGTAGAGCAGTAGAGTCCAGATTATCATTAGTCACAACAGTTATGCCCCACTGACATGTAAAAATCACTGAATTTAAGATGAGTTAGTTTATAACTGTGTTAGAAACCCTTAACTGCTGTATGAAGCTAATCACCAGTACAAGGTAATGGTTCTTGTATGCAGGCTACTGGGATATGTTGTATGAATCTACATCTTAATTTGTGACAGAAGTACTTGCAGAAGCTGTACTGCTTAGTTAACCCCACAGCCATCTGATGAAACAAACAAATTAATGGATTTCTATGCACTATTATAAAACTAGCTCAAACCTGTAAATGACAAGAAATCCTCATTAATCCATAGGAGAAAGTATTCACAGTCCACATGACCTTTTCCCCCTCTGCCATCAACCTTGGTGTTAATGCTCCTGCAAAACTCCTCATCTATCATACAGCAACTATATAAGGAATGTGAGAAGCAGTCCTGAGCTGCAGTGACCACAGGTGTGTACAACTTGTAAAATGATGCATGTGAAATACCTCCAGGTTCAGCAGCAACACTGAAAAATAAATGAGCTAGAGCCTTGGATGTTGATATCCTACATCTCTAGATGATGTGGGCCTCAAGATGTGGGTTAGGCTGTGATTACTAAGGGAGGCTTCCCAGTAAGCATAGCTTTAGTGGGAGCAGCACTAGCATAAGCACACAGCCCACATGCCTGAAAGCCAGAGAACACTGTGAATCTTCTTCTGATAGTACTCCAGGCAAATACTTTCTGCTCAGCTATAGAAGTTATTTGGAAAATGAGTCAAAAAGAAAAGAAAAGAAGAGAAGAAAAAAAGAAGAAAAAAAGATGAAAAAGAGAAGAGAAGAGAAGAGAAGAGAAGAGAAGAGAAGAGAAGAGAAGAGAAGAGAAGAGAAGAGAAGAGAAGAGAAGAGAAAAGAGAAAAAAAAGAAAAAGGAAAAGAAAAGGAAGAGAAAAGAAAAGAAAAAGAAAAGAAAAGAAAAGAAAAGAAAAGAAAAGAAAAGAAAAGAAAAGAAAAGAAAAGAAAAGAAAAGAAAAGAAAAGAAAAGAAAAGAAAAGAAAAGAAAAAAGAAAAGGAAAGAAAAGGAAAGAAAAGAAAAGAGAAAAACCTAACAAAAATTAGGCAACCAAATGAGTCTGTATCTATACACATACATATAGATATACATATGTATGTAGCTAGGAAAACAATCTCTTTGCATTGTGTTCTTTTCATATACAATAACTTGTAACCACATCAGAAATATACTCTGGGTAACATCAATGGGCCAAATTCACCTCCTTTCCCTTCAGTAGCGTTGCACCTGCATACAGCAATGATGGATGTGACACTTGGTCCTTCTTGGTGACAATATTACAGCAACTGCAGTATCAGCAAATACCCATTGAATGTTAGATATTACACCATTACAAACTAGAATGTCTACTTGGGTTTTTTGTTTGTTTTCTTTTTATATATATTACAGTAAAGTAGAATTTATTGCTTCTAATGACCAGAAGGTACTTTATGAAGATAGCATAGATGTTGATAACACTTTTTATATACTGCGTTATGGATCTTGGGACAGCGAGGTTGGCAGATCACAACCATTAAATTATTATTATTATTATTATTATTTATTTTCTTCTTCTTCTTTATTTGCTGTTTGCATTTTGATTTCGCTTTGCTGAACGCACATGCAACTAAGTGGATTTAACTCTGTGCTAGAAGTGATATGTCCAAAAAACATTTAGGAGAAAAACCAAAAACAAAAACAACTTTAGTGTTTTCATTTTGTCTTACTGAAGTCAGGCATGAGTGGCATGCACTAGATTGCAAGGAAAAGCAAAAGAACTTCCATTTCTTCATGCACATGTAAAATGTCTCTTACAAAAATTATTAACGTTTATTAAAAGTGTGCCTCTTTGCCTCTTTTTATTACAAGTGTACATGCAATTACCTGTCCAAGCTAAAACTATTTACAAAAATCTCATAATACAATACATCTCTGAAAGTGAATAGTACATGAAAGGCCAATGTTGTCCATCCTTTTGTAACACTGTACAAGATTACAAATAAATAAGGCAGTTATAATACAGGTTTATCACAAATTAAAAAATGTTGTGTTGTTTTTTTCACTGTAATACAAAAACTCTAACTTGAAAGAACATTATGGCTAAATAGTCCTCCTGCCTGGGCAGAACATGTAGAGAATCTGGACTTGCTGATATAAAGAACACACTTCGTTGCTGCTAAAAGCATTCGAGACAGGAAAATGAACTGTGCTACTTGCTAGTGTATTCAGACTCCCCAACGTGCTGAAATGGCACAGGTCATACACTGTTTCCCTCCCAACAGTCACTCCCAAGGACTTTCTTTTGCCTTCTGAATAAATTGAAGGCAAAAGCTTGCATGAGATTGAGGCATGTGACCTACTGTCAGTTACAGCCCAGTAACCTACTCAGCTGAGTACTGCTGTGGGACCGCCTCTGCAACCCAAACCAGAACTTTGCTGACAGAAACTCAGCTCCTGACCTTCATAAGCATAGATTCATAGGTTGGAAAGACCTCAGATCATCTACTCCAACCCCTCTGCCATGGGCAGGGATGCCTTTCAAAAAGACTTGGTTGCCCAAGGCCTCATCTGATCTAACCTTAAACAGCTCCAGGGAGGGGACATCCACAACCATTCTGGGCAACATATTCCAGAGTCTCACCACCCTCATACTGAAGAACTTCTTCCTAAGATCCAGTCTAAACCTACTCTCCCTCGGCTTAAAACAAATTGCCCTTGTCCTGTTCCTAGACACCCTTATGAAATGTCCCTCTCCAGCTTTTTTTTTTTTTTGTCCTTCTTATGATGTAGACATCAGAACTGGATGCATGCTAAACTCATGGTGATTTCTGCAGGCCTTGTGGATACATAAAGGATGCAGATTCAGCCCTCAGGAGCTGAAGCTCTTGGCTCTCAGTTTCACCTAGAGAAAGCAAAGGAGGAATTGCATGTCTTTTTGTGAAGACAAGGGAGTGTGACTGACCCTGGTGGGAAGCAGCTACCAAACCAAACACATTGTACAGGCTGGATAGAAGGAAGAGCTTTTTAGTCAATGTGAATGGGACATGTTGGGAAATATCTAGCCAGTAATTCAACTGCATTCCAGTTTGCAATCTCAGCAGAGAAAAATAATCTAAAAATCATTTCAAGATAAAAGTAGCATAGGGACACTTTGAAATTAGCTCCCAAGACAGTGAAGCCTGAAGGTCTCTGATACTTATCTTCTTATATAAATAAAGAGAGACTTCAATTATTACTGTTATCTGAAAGAGAAAACATGCAAACTGATGTGAAATATTGTGCTTGCTATTGACAGACATTGACATGCCGGAATGGCACCACTTTGTTGTAGGGCTTCTATCTGTTAATTGTTTTAAGCTAACAGCTGCACAAAACAGTGAACAGAAGTGCAGGAGGCTATTCTGCCCATTGAAGTTTCCATCCTCAGTTAAATTTGAGGGACTCTGGGATACTGCAGGCAGAACTGACTCCTTGCTGGGGCTACAGCAAGATCACCAAGGCAAAGGTTACAGAGCTTGATCAGAAAATTAATAAATGCAAGATGGGAAATTAAACTGCAAGCATTAAAGTGGACACACTTCAAATCCCAAACAAATCCAAGGAAATCCATCAGATGTTTTTCAGGGATATTGGAGTGAGACTTGTATTATCTTCAGCCAATTACCAATGAAAATTTGATGACAAGCTTCTCTAATTTGGCAGAAAATGTGCATTTTTGAGGCTATTTGAAGCATTAATACTTCTTTCTGTGTACAAAATTTACTAAACATATCAAAGACTGTAGAAGAGCAGAGAGATTAAAACTCTCATTTAAACATATCACACAAGACCCAATATAAAACAAACACACCCAGAGAAGGAAAATGGGGAAAAAATGGTATGAACAAGGAAGGAAAGCATGATGGCAAGAGCACAGCTTCATTATATTATGATTTCAACAGGCATGTAACTTTCCCTTATGGAATGGCTGCTGCACACTGTCTGCAAGTTTCATGTGGCTTTTTACTAATTTGTGCCTTGGCTGAACTTTCTTCCTGATTCTGCATTGTTCAATCTAGGACAACACAGGAAAAGATATTTTTCCCCATAGTAAAACCAGCAGCAACATCCGCCACAAAAATACAAAGATACAAAAGGGTCTGACTCAAAGAAAGCCTAGAAGCTGACTCCACCATCACTGGTGCTATAAGATAGAACATGAACACTGGGCTGGCTGCAGCTCTAAGAAGCCATCCTGGTCCATCCAACCATCTCTGGAGGCACAGATGTCCTGCAAAAAGGCTGAATGAGAAGTGGGTGATAGACTGTGCCTCTCTGATCCTTTCTGTTCAACAATGAAAGCAATCTTATGAAAGAAACCATTGGAACAGTCTGCCCAGGGTGGTGGTAAAGTCACCAGGTAATTAGAAGAGCCATGGATGTGGTGATGAGGGGTGTGGTTCAGTGGTAATATCTTAGCAATAGTGGTGAGATTGTGAGCTCCAGGTGAGCAGTTGGAATTGATGATCTTAACGGTCTCTTCCGACCTCAATGGATCTATGATTCTATGATTCTAAAGTGACGTGCCTCATTCAGCTGTTGGAGAAGGGAATAAAGCTCAGAAAAACTTTGGAGTAATTCTACTAGCACCTGCTAATCCTTTGAAATATTAAAAATTAATAATCCTGATTTACCTTGCTGGATGATCTTCCCCTGGCCTTACTCCAGGACTAGGCTGGAGATGATAACAGTCACAAAAATATTAATACAAGGGATAAAACTCATTTCTGCTCACTGTCCATTTAGTGCTAAGAAAAACAAAGGTAATATGCCTGTATCTTGGACCTAGTAAAAAGAAGTAACAAAGAAATAATGTCATTGTAAGTTTTTGGGGTGAGTCAATGACTGCATTTGTCTGTGTGTTCACATATTACCAGATCTACTGCTTGGATCAAATAGGCTTTTACTAAAAGTCCATGTAAAAACAATGTTGTATTCAAAAATTGTGTGACTTGGGGTTTGTGAGCTAAATTTAGTGATCAAGAATGCTACCGCATAGAATCATAGAATGGTTTAGGTTGGAAGGGGCCTTAAAGTTCATCCAGCTCAAATCCCACTGCTACAGACAGGAGCAACTGGAGCAGATTCCTCAAGGCCCCATCCAACCTGGCCTTGAACATTTTCAAGAAAGGATCATCCCCAACCTCCCTGGACAACCTGTTCCAGCATCTCACCACCCTCACTGTAAAGAGCATCTTCCTGATATCCTGTCTGTTTCCCCTTGTCCTATTACTACAAGGCATTGTGAAAAATCCCTCCCTAGTTTTCTTGTAGCCCCCTTCACATAATGGAAAGCTGCTCTAAGGTCTCCCAGAGCCTTCTCTTCTCCAGGCTGAACAGCCCTCACTCTCTCAGCCTGTGCTCCCCCTGGGGGAGGTGCTCCAGCCATCTTTGTGGCCCACTGCACGTAATACTTCTCATTTTGGTAACATATTTAATGTTCATGTTTGATGATTTAGCTCTTACAACCCATTAGAAAACATAAATATGTTTTGTGCTCTACATGGACACCACTTATTCAGTTACATTATGTAATTATTTTTTTTTTAATATATAAAATATCTATTCTCTACAGGTGTTTATTTAAATGTCTTTGGATTCCTCCAAAGGAGAATTAAATTATTCCAGAGAACTGCCTGTGAATTGGGTAGCTGTTAGGGAGCGAAACCATACAATCACAGAACCATTTTGTCTGGAAGAGGCCTTTAAGATCATCTAGTCCAACTGTTCTCTAACTCTACCAGGGCTGAGGCTAAACCATGTCCCTCAGAACCACATCTCTGCCCCTTTTCAACACTTCCAGGGATGGGGACATTCCACAGATCAGTCAAAGTACATATACTTAGTACAGCTAGGAAGCAATTCTTGTGTTGTTTTTTTTTTATAGTAATTTTAATCACAACACTGATTTTGCTAGCTTTGTACTGAAACACTGAGCTGGCAGGGGACATAAGGATAAATTAGAAGCCCTGCTGGAAACCACAGCAGCCTGTTATGGCTCCATGGAGAACAGAAACTCCTGCAGCGTTTCTTCAACAGTTTGCATCTGTTGACACAGTAGTTGTCCATGTACCTCTAACACAAACAGTGACTGCTTCAGAGCAAAAGCTGATGGCAGGACAATCACTGGGAATCTCCTGTCCACTGAAATCAGTAGTAAAATTGGCCTGCCAAAGGCAATCTGGGCAACTTCTGTAGTCTTGGATGGGGGGGTTGGTTTTTTTGGTGGGTTTTTTTTTAATGGTGGTTGTTTTTTCTTTTCATAGAATGATAAAATGGTTTGGGTTGGAAGGGATCTTGAAGATCACCTGGTTCTAACCCCCTGCCACATGCAGGGGGGTTCTTGTGTTGCTTACAAATTGTAAATACATGTAAATATTGTATATTTTGTACATATTCATTGCATTTCATACTTCTAGATTCTAGTCTGCTTGTAAATATAGCTTCATTTGCTTTCCCACTGAGCTGGTCTGGCAATTTTATGCTGGGGATAATTTCAAAAGGGAAAAACAGTGGGAATATGGTCCTTTGTCTGCAGATTAAGAGCAGGCCTTGCTCTCCTGGCATGTTCACCAGTGTGCTCCTCATTTGGGCAAAGTTTGCCTGTTCTTGTTTCTCAGAATTATAGCTTTATATAATTGTGCAGCTTTGAAGAGTGAGCCTGGGTAGGATCAAGGTATAATAAAACTGTGGCATAAATTTAAGAATTAATTAAGATGTGAGACTGTGTTGGCAAACATGCAAATGTCACAAGGCTAGCAGCAACAGGTTTGTCACAAGCATGGGACTATTCTTTTGCGATGTTTAGAAAGGTAAAGCTAACTTCTGGAAGGAAGCCCCAAGTCCTGTGCTGTTTAGAAAAGCCGGAAGTAATGATACCATCCTTCTGCTCTTCAAGAACACCAGTGCTGTACAGAGAGGAATGTTTCTATATTGCATAAGTATATTGCTGTGCTTGCTGGGTGGCTCCTCTCTCCCGCACAGAGTCAAATGACCTGTGAAGAGACAGTATCTTCTAATTTCTACCACCTTTCTTTATCTTTTTTTTTTTTTTTTTTTTTTTTTTAAATTATGATTTGTTTATTTTTATGTGAAAGAACACATATATTGTTTTTCTGCCAAACCATTAAGCTCTGTGGTTTATCTATTTCATAGCTTAGTGTTACGGTTTGAATTGGAGATGGCTTTTTGTTGTTGTTGGTGGTGGTTTTTTACTTTAAGTGTTTCAGAGCATGCAAGGAGAATTAAAGAAGAAAACCCAAACCATAAGGTTTAGCAATTAGCTGAGTCCAGCCTTCATTAATCTGCCCTTGACAGCACAATGAATGCTGTTCTCTTTGCTTTAACTCCTGAGCTGGGAGCACAACCTCTCTAACTCTTGCTGTAGCCCTGGAGAGTCTCCAGCTGCCCCACACTCCACAGTTCAATGCAACTTTGTTAATCCCAGACCCAACAATGCTGGCTATGACAGAAAGAGAAACCTCTTTGCTGTATCACTGCATGTTGATGTGTAAATAAATACATATTTTTATGTTTATCTCTATAAATCTCTATTAAGTCTACACAGGACTGATTGTATATGTGCATATATAGATTAAAACATATATATACACACACACATAAATAATTGCTTGCATGTTTAACTGTTTTTTTTTTCATCTCCCCTTTAAAAATGCCAAGAAAATATTCCTCATTTCCAGGAAATCAGGTTTTTGACTTTTCATAACAGAATTGCTAGCCCTTATATGTTCCATTCCAAGAGTTTGTTACACAGTCCCCAAGTTCTCTTTGGTTGGGTTGTAGTGGTCCTTGGTTAATGCCACGGCCTCTCACCTCTGATCTCTTGGTAAAAATTCAGGCAGCCATATCTCTCCAAGTAGACTGCAAATGGCACCACCACCTCTGCTTTTCTCTAGGCCTCCTTCACAGCCGGCACAGAAGGAAGATAATGCAGTGTTTGATTGGTGTGAGAGGCAGATGCTTGACCTGCTGCAAGCCCAGCTTTGACAGTATAGCCAGCCACTGAGGACACTGATGGACAGCTGGTGCCCAGTTTTGTCTGAATGTTTGCTCTCCCATAAGGGTACATTTTCCGCTCTAAGTTTAAAGACCGCGTCTGCCCATTATTTCCATCAGCCTTTCCTTCTAGGAAATAAGTCAGCATTTCACCTTTCCCCTTTACACTGACTTTACCTCTGCACACAAATTCATAACTGCACCTTTTTAAGATCCTCTGAACTTCTTCTGTCACCTGAAGACAGAAAAAAACCAAAACAACAAACTATTAGTTTTTCCCATTCATGTAAGGTGAATCCTGGAACTGACCACTCCTCCTCATTCTATTTTCTCTGCCACAAAAGAAAATGCTTAAGCAGAACCAATTAGCACTTCCCGCTGCTCTCAGCATCACTTAGGAGTTTCATCATGAGTTAAAAAAAGACTGGCCAAACTGGAGTCTGAGAAGCAGAACTTCTTCTCTTGAGCTGAAGAATTACACAGGGAGGTAAGGTCTGTTCAGCAGAAATGTGTAACCACACTGTCCACTGTTGGAAGCTGGATCACTTCCAGTGACGGTAATTTACTCCAGAAGAACTATTGATCCCCGGACACTAGACAGCTATTTTGGTTAGAGGACTGCGAGAGTGCATTGAGAGGTGCAGCATAGCTTGTAGCCAAGCTCTAGCAGTAAAACAATGCTCCCTGTCTGTGTAGCTTCTCTGGTCCAAAGGATCCAAGGAACTTTTAAATATACATAAAGTGCAGCAGGATGCAAATGGACCTAGACCCTCTCCTTGCACTCCTTACTCAAGCAAAATTGCTACAGCACAGGGTTGCCTCCAACTGTGTGTACTGCAGCACAGAACTCTCTTTCTTCTGATGGGAAATAGTTCATCTGAGGGTCTCATTGCCTCTGAGTAGTGAAGTGTATATAATGGAAAACAATTACACCTCTGAAGCTTGAATTGTCTGAAGAAAGTTGCCCTTTTCATGAGGAGCACAAGGTGAGGTGTGGCAGTTTCCTAAACACTGTTGAAAATGTAACCACATACGAAGCAGGAAGTATGTAAAGTCAGCAAAGCACTCTCAGCAAGGACTCACCTGAATTTTCCCCTGCACTCCAGTACTATCCATCCGGCTGGCAACATTGACAGTGTTCCCCCAGATATCATACTGTGGTCTTCTGGCTCCAATGACTCCAGCTACTACTGGCCCAACATTAATACCTAAAATGTGCAATAAAATAAGAAGAACAATTGAAGTACTGTCAGAGGTGAGTGGAATGCAGGCAAGGCAGGGAAGAGTGCAACTTGCTCTCTAAGAAGGCTGGGAGAAAGGGCTCTGAGAGCTAAGACATATAAGAGTATGTAAAAATTGCATGGGAAAGGTTGAATCATGAAGACAAGGATTCTATTTGCTGGAGAAAACAAGACTGGTTGAGATGATTTGGCATCTGTGAACAAAAGGCTCCCATTATACTTCTAGTGCTGAAAAAGCTTTTGCAGGTGCAACTTAACTGAGTAGCTAAGTACAGTCAGGCAACTTGCAGCATCTCAGCAGTGCGGAGTAAGCCACAAGACTGGGCACACTAAGTAGCACTAGGTAAAATTATTGGTGCAGTTTCCTTCTAGATGTGAATAGATTTAGTAAACACAGTTGTGATTAGGTAATATAATAGGTATATAATTAAGTAAATGCAATTATCATTTCTGATAGCAGTGCTCACCATCCAACCTGCTGAGTCTCCACATAGATGTTGCTGTCCTGCTTCTGGAGACATTTTGGTTCATAGATTCATAGAATGGTTTAGGTTGGAAGTGACCTCAAAGATCACCTGGTTCCAACCCCTGTGCCATGGGCAGGGACACATTCCACTAAAATAGGTTGCTCAAGGCCTCATCTACCCTGGCCTTGAACACTTTCAAGGAGGGATCATCCATAACCTCCCTAGGCAAACTGCTCCAGTATCTTACCCCCTCATT
Source organism: Melanerpes formicivorus (assembly GCF_026170545.1). NCBI lineage: Eukaryota > Metazoa > Chordata > Aves > Piciformes > Picidae > Melanerpes > Melanerpes formicivorus. The sequence continues at coordinate 2,543,205 of NW_027142376.1, read as the reverse complement.
GTAAAGAATTTCTTCCCAACATCCAGGCTAAATCTACCCTCCTTAAACTTAAAGCCCTTCCCTTTTATCCTATCACTACAAGCCCTTGTGAAAAAACCCTCCCCAGCTTTCCTGTAGGCCCCTTTCAGGTACTGGGAGGATACTCTAAGGTCTCTCCAGAACCTTTTCTTCTCCTGGCTGAACAGTCCCAACTGTCATAGCCTGTTCCCACAGGGGAGTTGCTCCAGCCCTCTGATCACCTTTGTGGCCCTCCTCTGGGCATGTTCCCAGCAGTTCCATGTCCCTTTTGTGCTGGGGGCACCATAACTGACTGGAGGCAGTGCTCTAAGTGTTGTCTCATGAGAGCAGAGTAGAAGGGGAGAACCACCTCCCTCATCCTGCTGGTCACACTTCTCTTGATGCAGCCCAGGACACAGTTGCCTTCTAGGCTGCCAGCAACCACTACTGGCTCATGAGTTTTTCATCAACCAGCACCCTCAAGTCATTCTCCTCAAGGCTGCTTTTGAGCCACTCATCACCCAGACTGGATTTGTGCCTGGGATTTCCCTGACCCAGGTATAGGACCTTGCACTTGAACTTGTTGAACTTCATGAGGTTGGCTTGGGCCCTCTTCTCTATCCTGTCCAGGTCCTCTGGATGCAATCCCTTCCCTTTGCCATGTCAGCTGGACCACACCGCTTGGTGTGCCACCCACAAGCTTGCTAAGGGTACACTCAATGTCACAATCTGCATTGCTGTCAAAGATGGTCCTGCCTCTCCAACCTGACCTCCTTCTATGATCAGGTGACCTGTCTGGTGGACATGGGGAGGCCTGTGGATGTGGTCTACCTGGACTTCAGCAAGGCCTTTGACACCGTCCCCCACAGCAAACTGCTATCTAAGCTGTCAGCTCGTGGCTTGGACCACTACACTCTGTGCTGGGTTAGGAACTGGCTGGAGGGCAGAGCCCAGAGAGTGGTGGTGAATAGTGACACATCCAGCTGGCGGCCAGTCACCAGTGGCATCCCTCAGGGATCAGTGCTGGGCCCCGTCCTCTTTAACATCTTCATTGATGATCTGGATGAGGGGGTCGAGTCAGTCATCAGCAAGTTTGCAGATGACACCAAGTTAGGGGCAGATGTTAGTCAGTTAGAGGGTGGAAAGGCTCTGCAGAGGGACCTCAACAGACTGGACAGATGGACAGAGTCCAATGGGATGGCATTTAACAAGTCCAAGTGCCGAGTGCTGCACTTTGGCTATGGCAATCCCATGCAGAGCTACAGGCTGGGGTCAGAGTGGCTGCAGAGCTCCCAAACAGAGAGGGACCTGGGGGTACTGATGGACAGCCACCTAAACATGAGCCAGCAGTGTGCCCAGGTGGCCAAGAGGGCCAATAGCATCCTGGCCTGCATTAGGAATAGTGTGGCCAGCAGGAGCAGGGAAGTCATTGTGCCCCTGTACTCTGCATTGGTTAGGCCACACCTTGAGTCCTGTGTCCAGTTCTGGGCCCCTCAGTTTAAGAAGGACATTGAGACACTTGAACGTGTCCAGAGAAGGGCAACAAGGCTGGTGAGAGACCTTGAACACAAGCCTTTGAGGAGAGGCTGAGGGAGCTGGAATTGTTTAGCCTAGAGAAGAGCAGACTCAGGGGTGACCTCATTGCCCTCTACAACTACCTGAAAGATGGTTGTAGCCGAGAAGGGGTTAGTCTCTTCTCCCAGGCAACCAGCACCAGAACAAGGGGACACGGTCTCAAGCAGCGCCAAGGGAGGTTTAGACTTGAGGTGACAAGATAGTTCTTCACCGAGTGAGTCGTTTGTCATTGGAATGGGCTGCCCGGGGAGGTGGTGGTGTCACCGTCCCTGGAGGTGTTCAAGAGGAGATTGGATGTGGCACTTGGTGCCATGGTCTAGTCATGGGGTCTGTGTTGATAGGTTGGACTCAATGATCCTCAAGGTCTCTCCCAACCTTAGTTATACTGTGATGGTGTTAATCATTGAGTGCAGGACAGGTAATCCTTTGCAGACAGTACAGGGAAATCCAACAAACAACAACGTTGTGCACTTTGGTCACAACAACCCCATGCAGTGCTACAGGCTGGGATTAGAGTGGTTGGAGAGCAGCCAGGCAGAAAGGGACCTGGGGGTACTGATTGACAGCTGGCTGAACAAGAGCCAGCAGTGTGTCCAGATGGCCAAGTAGGCCAATGGCATCCTGGCCTGTATCAGGAATAGTGTGGCCAGCAGGAGCAGGGAAGTCATTGTGCCCCTGTACTCTGCACTGGTTAGGCCACACCTTGAGTCCTGTGTCCAGTTCTGGGCCCTTCAGTTTAAGAAGGACGTTGAGACTCTTGAACGTGTCCAGAGAAGGGCAACAAAGCTGGTGAGAGGCCTTGAGCACAAACCCTATGAGGAGAGGCTGGGTGAGCTGGGATTGTTTAACCTGAAGAGGAGGCTCAAGGGAGACCTTATTGCTGTCTACAACTACCTGAAAGGAGGTTGTAGCCAGCTGGGGGTTGGTCTCTTCTCCCAGACAACCAGCACCAGAACAAGAGGACACAGTTTTAAGCTGCACCAGGAGAAGTTTAAACTTGAGGTGAGGAGACAGTTCTTCACAGAAAGAGTTATTGGCCACTGGAATGTGCTGCCCAGGGAGGTAGTGGAGTCACCGTCCCTGGAGGTGTTCAAAAAGGGACTGGACGTGGCACTTGTAGCCATGGTTTAGTTAGGCATGAGGTGTTGGGTGATAGGTTGGACTTGATGATCTCTGAGGTCTTTTCCAACCTTATTGATTCTGTGATTTTGGTGTTGTGCCCGTGTGATAATGGTATAAAACGTGACTTACCGACTCGTAGGACAAAGTCGTTGTAAGACTGGTAGTTGATTTCATCAAGAACGTCAAACATCTCTATTGCAAAATCTGCCAGTGTACTTAGGTGGGAGTAGATTGATTTTTTAGCCTAGAAACAAAATAACATTGCACATTAGATCTGCGTGGTACTGAGAGGCAAGTGAAGTGAAAAACAATGACAAGCTCAGGCTGAATGGCATATAGGGAAAGGATCTAACGTGTTTTGCTCTCAGTGAGATTGGCTTTTGATGGTGGCTACAGCACATACATTATTTTCTCAAGTACAGAATTCTTTTCTTTTCTCTCTTCCACCATTCCACCACACTCCCCCCCCCCCCCCCCCCCCCCCCTTTTTTTTTTTTTCTCCTTCTCTCTTCTTGATTTCTGGGAAGAATGGAAAGCAAAGTTCCCATGGTAAAGTGGTTCTGTTGCTAGAGAGCTGCAGATGTTTGTTGTGACTGTGGCAGGGAATCTAACCTGCTTTCTTACCAGGCTGCTTTGCTTGATGATTATTAATAACTATAGTTTCTGCCCTCTTCTCCCTTTGGGGTTTTTGCTAGCTCCCAGATCCATGAGGTGCATGCTGTTCTCATTTACAAAAAGTCCTGTTAGATTTAATCCTGTGAGATGCAGAACATCACCATTTTCTTTCCTTTCCAGGCAAGCAAAAGCAAAAGAGCCAGAAGGGAGCAAATAAAGTCCTGAAATATTGACTTGCAAAAAAACCCCAAAAAACAAAAACCCCAAAATGTAGCAAAAGAATTTTTACTACTTCAGGTTGATTATAAACTGAGGATCTAATTTTTGGAGGATATTGTGGATAGCAGCAGTTAGCTCTACTCTGCTCTGGTGAGACCCCACCTGTAGTACTGCATCCGGTTCTGGGGTCCCCAACACAAGAAGGTCATTGAACTGCTGGAGCAGGTCCAGAGGAGGCCATAGAGATAATCAAGAGGGCTGAAGCATCTTCTCTATGGAGACAAGCTAAGAGAGTTGGAGCTGTTCAGCCTGGAGAAGAGAAGGCTCCAGGGAGATCTTAGAGCAGCCACCTTCCTGTACCTGAAGGGGGTCTACAAGAGAGCTAGGGATGGGCTTTTTGCAAAGGCTTATAGTGATAGGATGAGGGGCAATGGCTTTGAACTGGAAGAAGGGAGATCTGGACTGAATATCAGGAAGAAATTCTTTAGAATGGGGGTGGTGAAACACTGTAACATGTTGCCCAGGGAAGTTGTAGATGTCCCCTCCCTGGAGGTGTTCAAGGCCAGAGTGAATGGGGCCTTGAGCAACCTGGTCTAGTGGAAGGTGTTCCTGCCTATGGCAGGGAGTGGTAGGGTTGGAGCTGTATGATCTTTAAGGTCCCTTCCAACACAAACCATTCCATGATAATTGATGAAACTCATAGAAGAAACATTTGCTATCAAGAAGTAAGGTGTTCTCTGCTGCTCCAGAATTTCTCAAGCAGTCTGTCACTAGAAAGTGGAAAAGAAAGGTTGACATGTTTGTTCTGTAACTCCTGACCTTCTTCCCCTGAGCTACCCATGACTAGTTAAAGACAGGTTACTAGAACAGACCTTTGACATGGCTCAGTAGGGTTGCTCTTATGTCGTGCTTTGATTTGAACAATAGGCATGAATTCTTGAACAGGTTTGCAAAGTGAAAGTGGGCTAAAGGTAGGATATGGTGAAAGAAATATGGGGTCAGTGGCAGTCTGGCTTCAGTAGTGTTGCACAAGAGGGCTGTGGCAGCTGGCATGAGATGAGAGCTTGCTGGGTTTTTACCATGACAGTGAGATTTTGTGCATGGAGCATCTGACAGTGGCTGAGCAACCTGAGAACCAGGTAGCTGTTTGCTTTGTTCAAGTCAGTTTTAAAAGTGTTCCTTCACCTGGCTAGGAAATTGACAAGAATTACAGCAAAATGCTGACAGAAAGAAAATGATGGAAGTCATCCCTGGACCAGTCCCAGTTTTTAGAAAGGATATTTTTATGTACCTGCCTGAGTTTCTGGCATTCTGAATCAACTTGCTCTACCCTTTTCCAGCCTTAGTAAGACAAAGAAAGAACAAGAATTAAGTCTAAAGAGCTGCTGGCTACACATCCAACAGAGAAGATGAATATTGAAAGTCTAGAGAAGGGAAGGAGGAGTGTATAGTTTTATTCAGCCTTCTAAACTTCTTTATGCCCCTTATCTTGAAATTACTGCCTGATGAGTGCTTTGATTTAGAATCACAGGCCCTTCTGGTTGGAAGGGATCCTCAAAGGTCATCTTGTCTAAGACCCCTGCAGGGCCCCTCAAAGTTGCATGGTTGACTACTGGTGCCAGGTGCACTGCAGGTGACATAAGCCCCACAAAAGAATTACTGGGAAGCTCTATTGAAGCTGCACTGATGAACACCACAAAGTTAGGACCCTGATGAAATCAGGACCTTGGTGAGATCAAGACCCTGGTGGAATCAGGACCCTGGTGATTCACCAATGGAATTTCAAGGGCCTCCACACACAGAGTGAGCTGGTATTGTGCAAAAGATCTACAAAGAGCTTGTTTTGCATGCTGCCCTGATGGTGTAACTGCCAAGCAATTATTTATTTAAACATCAGAGGAATAGTTACTGGAATGACATCCCAGAGCATCACAGCAAAGCCACTCTGGCAGAGGCAATGGGCATTTACTGTAGTCACCTGCTGAAGTCAAGCTGCAGAAACAACAGTCCAGCAAAATAAGGGCTTTAAATATTGAACTTGGTGAGGGCACTGAGTTCTTTGGTGTGTAAATATCTCAAATTAAGAGCACAGTTAACCCCATCCATTGCCTTCTGTCCATGTCCACAACATAGTTTGAAATTGGTGGCTTACAAGGAAAGGCTGTGCCAGCTTTTTCAAAGAAGATAGGACATACCTAGCAGAGGGGAGACCAGAAGCGCTTGAGTCTCTTATGGGTGCCCATGGACACATATGCCTTCATGAGGCAGCCCAGGAACTGCCATCAGGCTGGCAGTGATTGTCAACACACGATGAGCTACCTGAGAACATCAGGCTGCTAATATGTGACTGTATGCTGAAAATCTGGTGGGAAACTGCCAAAACGATGTAGGTAATTTCTACTTGCACTTGAATGTAGTGTGGCTCTACAAAGGGACCTGGCCTTGCTGGATCAACAGCCTGAGGCCAATTTTATGAAGGCTTACTGATGGATTCTGCAATAGGGTCACAACCACCCCATGAACACTCCAGGCTTAGGGCTGGAAAGATGTCCAGCAGAGAAAGACCTGGAGGGATTGATCAACAACCAGCTGAATATGAGGCAGCAGTGTGTTCAGGTGTCCAAGAAGGCTAAGAACATCCTAGTCTGGATCAGCAACAATGTCACCAGCAGAACAAGGGAGACAATTGTCCTCCTTGACTCAGCACTGGTGGGGCCACACCTTGAGTACTGAGTTAAATTTTGGGCTCCTCAATCCAAGAAGGATATTGAGGTACTGGAGCATGTCTAGGGAAGAGCAACAAAACTGGTGAAGGGTCTGGAGAATAGGCTTGGTGAGAAGAGGCTGAGGGAGCTGGGGTGGTTTAGTCTGGAGAAGAAGCTGAGGGGAGACCTCATTGCTCTCTACAACTCTCTGAAATTACATTGGAGCCAGGTGGGTTTCAGTCTCTTCTCCCAAGTGATAGTATGGAAGGCAATGTCTCAAGTTGCACCAGGGGAGGTTTAGGTTGAACGTTAGAAGAAACTTCTTGACTGAAAGCATTCTCAAAGATTGGCACAGGCTCCCCAGAGAGGTGGTTGAATCCCCATCCCTGGAAGTGTTTTGAAGAGGCAGAGATGTGGTGCTCAGGGGCATGGTTTAGCTTCAGACTTGGTAGAGTTAGATAATAATTAGATTTGATGGTCTTAAGGACCTTTTCCAACAAAAACAATTTTGTGATTCTATAATCACATGAACAATGGGAATAGATCACAGAAGAGCAGGAACCCAAAGTCAAGGTAAAAGGGTACAGAATGTTAAATAATTTTTGCCTCCACAGAAAAGATCAAAATTTGCCCTGAGTTTTCAGGGAAAGCCAGAATCCTGTACAAGACCTCGTGCAGTGGTTTAGAATGCATTCCTCTCATGAGCTCAGAGCAGAATCTCCAGTCCTGGGCTAACTCAGCTGACCCTTCAGTTAGCAACTATAAAATACAAGAGATAAACATGTTTAGGTTTTGGAATGTATGCTGCCCAGGTTACCCAATAACACCCTTGTTTTCAGGATGATAGTTCAAAGAGCATTTATAGCAGACACACAAGTATGCTGCTGCCTGTTTGCCTGAGATCACACTCAGAGCAAAAATCAAAGGATCTTTCTGGTTTTTTCCTGTCTCTTGGACCCCAGAGTCAAACATTTCAGTGTAAACAGACTTTTTAAAAGTACTTTTTTTGGGGGGGTAACGTGTAGATCTCTAGGAATTGCACAAAGGAAAGCAGCAGTTGCAAATGACCTGCAGGCCAGAAAATCAGTTGCATGTGATATACCACAACATGATTCTAACAGTTGGTTTCTGTGTGGCTTTGTTTTTTTTATTTACATAACCAGGAGAATTGTTGCGAGGAAGCTCACAGACCATCTCCTGGTCCTTTTTGCATTTGCCCGCTAATGTGATGTTATCTGTCAATGCTAAACTGTATACATGGTTGGGGACAGGCTGGGAGGGTTGGGGCTGTTCAGCCTGGAGAAGAGAAAGCACCAGGGAGATTTTAGAGCAACTTTCAAGTACCTGAAGGGAGCTACAACAAAGCTGTGGAGGGACTTTGTACAAGGGCTTGTAGTGATAGGATGATAGAGAATGTTTATGAGCTGGAAGAAGGGAAATGTAGACTGGATATTAGGAAGAAATTCTTTCTAGGGTGCTGGAAAGAGCGCCAGAACAGGGTGCTGGGACACCAGAACAGGTTGACCAGGGAGGTTGTAGATGTCCTCTCTCTGGAGGTCAGGTTGGACATGGCCTTGAGCAACCTGGTCTAGTGGAAGGTGTTCCTGCTCATGGCAGGGAGGCTGGAACTGGATGATCTTTAAGGTCCCCTGCAACCCAAACCATCCCATGATTCTGTAAATACTGGGTTCAGTTTTGGGTCCCTGACTCCAAGAAGCACACTGAGGTGCTGGAGGAGGTCCAGAGAAGGGCAACAAAGCTGATGAAGAGTCTGGGTACAGACATCTTGTGAAGTGCACCTGAGGGAACCAGAGTTGTTCAGCTTGAGGATAAGAAAGCTGAAGGGAGACTTTCTGGTTCTCTACCACTCTCTGAAAGGAGGTCAGAGCCAGGTGGGGGTTGATCTGAAATTACTTTGACATTTTTTATTGCTAAATAACTAAAGGAGTAAAAAGAAGGGCAAAGAGCTGATTTGGTGGAGCAAGTGTAAAGTGCAGCAATGTACCTAGCACTGGGTTCCTGTCCCTGATGGGGGTTGGGAGATGCTGTTTGTTTTTATTGTAGGTTGAGCCTAGATTTCACAGAATGTCATCATGGTGGGGGTGGAAGGAATCTCTGGAGATCATCCAGTCCAAGCCCACTGCTAAAAGCAGGGTCACCCACAGAAGGTTGCACAGGATTACAATTTCCAGGTGAGTTGGGTATCTCTCCAGAGGAGAAGACCCCGCAGCTTCTCTGGGCAGTCTGCTCCGGGGCTCTGGTACCCTCACAACACTCCTCATGTTAAGGTGGAACCTCCTGTTTTCCAGTTTGTACCCATTTTCCATTATCCTATCACTGTACACCACTGACAAGAATCTGGCCCCATCCTCTTGACACCTGCCCTTTAGCTATTGACAATCATTGAGAAGACATTTTATATTTTAATATTTGAAACAAACAAATCACACTTTAATATTCTTGTCTTAGTTTTGCAGCACCTAGAGTCTCCCTTTCCCAGCATCTTGCAACATATCTGAGATAGTAGGTTTTAACCAGTACCACTCTGGCTTAGGAGCTTTATACACCAATTTGCAGAAAGCGCAGGGCTGCTGACAATGAAATCCCAGATGAAGCCACATAAGCAACTTCTAGGATTGCAGGTTTCTTTCTTTTGGGCTTCAGTTGTTCTTTGGCTTTTAGATTGAAATTGTGGTAAGGTCATACAAGTTATGTACAATCACAGAGAGTTAACTCTGTTTCTGGTGATCCTCTGGAAATTGAAGGAGAATGGAGTTTCCACAAACTGCCATAATGTAAAATCTTCTTACCTTGGTTCCTGAAGTTGGTACGAGTCCCACAGCTGCCATATATGTACTTCCAATTGTCTTGATCTTTTCTATGTCCTTATAATATTCTTTGTCCATAAGCTTTGTTTAAAACATAAAACTGTTAAATATTACATAGTATTTTAGACAAGTAACCATAGTTATCAGACAATGTGTGCAAGCTGATTAAGCCACATTATTTTTTGGTAAGTTGAGGCTTGTCCACTCTGAGGTCATTGGAAAAAAAAAGTGTCCATTAACTCACATTTTAATCCTCTTTCTATATTAGAGTTTGAGGTGAGACCCATGTGCCTGAAAGCCAAAGCCCAGAGGGACACCAACTACAAGCAAACAGGAAGTTTACAATACTTTTGTACTAGGCACTTCAAGATACACTGAGTTGTGAGAGATCATCTGTATTAATAGCAATTTGGTAGAACTGATATGGTCCAGAGACAAAGCTTTTGTACCTTACCTCATCAAAATCAGCAATAATTTCATTTAGCAGGCGCAAACATTCCACTCCCATGTTATTGCCATCCAGCTCTATGTAGAAATCATTGAAGTTTGGGATGGAAGCAAACATCACTCCCACTTGTGAGTATGACTGGTAATAAAGGTCCTGTAGTTCATGAGCAGACAGAATCTTTATTTCAGAAGATTAATCTAAACCAGGTGTCATTATTTTGGTACCTATTCTGCTGCTAAGAAACAGCTAGGACAAAAGCCATCATTTTCAGTGGAAAGAAAGCCAGTCTTATGGAAAAAGGAGAAACATGTTGAGAGATCTCTCCACTCAATAATACAGAAGAAAATTAGCACCCAATGTGCTAGACTTGTTTAAACACCCCTCAGTCTTTTTCTCTGCTTAGACATGGAAACAGTGAGTAGAAACTTTGTAGAAAGTCTTAATAGTTGCAGAAGTCTTTTTGTATGAGGAATATGAATGCCTTTTCTCAATTTTGCTTCATAACTCAAAACAGGAGATGGAAAAATTGCACCCTGCAGCACAAAACCTGGGCCTCGGTCCTTCACGTCTTTCCTTCTGTGGTCATGTCCTCTATTCAACATTACCAATATCAAAGGGTCACAGAATGGTTTTGGTTGGAAAAGACTATGAAGATCATTGAGTCCAACCATTCTCTAACTCTACCAAGTCTAAACCATGCCCCTCAGCACTACATCTCTGCCTCTTTGAAACACCTTCCAGGATGGGTATTCAACCACCTTCCTGAACTCCTGTACAGTAAAGTTTCTGCTTAAGAACTTGGAAGGCTCATGGGAAGTAAACCATGGTTCAAATACATTGATTCAAATTCTGTATTGTGGCCATTAGGGACACTCCAGTGCTTCAGATATTGCTGCTGCACTGGAAGGGCTTCCTGAACCAACTTATTTAATCACTGCAGGCTTTGATGTTAAAAGCCTCCAAGTCTTCCTTGCATAGCTACAATTCTCTGGTTTTCCTTTTAAATGGTTAGGTTTTGGTAATGTCAGCACATTTCCAGAACTAGAGTGGTCCATATGGAAGTATCTGGCAGTTCATACACTTCATCATTCCAAATCAAACTGAACTCATGAAATGCTGTGATAAATCTCAGTGTTTAAAAAAAAAATCAAGAAAAATCAGTGATTTGCATGCAAATCCTTGGCTGCATGGATGGTAAGTGACACAAAATTCCCCCAGCAAAAGAAACACCCTCAGTCTAATTCTGGATGACACACATTTGCAGAACCATTACTTTAACATGAGTAAAATTGTGTAAACCCAAGCCTGTCTTGAAAACACACAGCTGAAGGATGACCCAAGCTACTCAGGGTCACAGCCATACAACATCACCAGGTGTGCATGTAAATTTTATCTTGGTTTACCATATTTCTTGGATTAGACATCAGAAAGTGCTGTGCAACGTGTGCTGGCAACAGGTTGAAGAGAATTCTTTTATTATCCAACTTGACTCTCTCCATATCGTCCCTCTCTTCTTCTGCCTGTGGGGATAGAGGAAAAGAAAAACCTTTCCAAAAGGCAAAAAAATATAATCAGCTGAAGCCATCAAACAGCTTCTCTTAATTAGTCTTTTGATATTAAACTGAGCAAAATAATGTCTGCAAAGCAGTGTGTGTAGAGAGTCCAATGGAGATCCACAAGGATGACTGGGGAACTTGAACATCCCTCCTGTGAAAAAAGGATAAGAAACCTGGGGCTGGTTAGTCTTGAGGAGGCTGAGATGGGACCTTATCAATGTCTATAAATATCTAAGGGGTGGATGTCAAGATGAAGGGGCCAGTCTCTTTTCAATGGTTCCCAGTAATAGAACAAGGAACAACAGGCACAAGATGGAACCCAATATGAGAAGAAACTTACTTACTGTGAGGGTGATGGAGCCCTGAAGTAGACTGCCCACAGAGATTGTGTAGTCTCCTTTTCTGAAGGCTTTCAAAACCCACCTGTGTGACCTGCCCTAGATGATTCTACTTTATCAGGGAGGTTGGACTTTATGATCTCTAGAGGTCCCTTCCAACCCTGAACATTCTATGATTTGATGTTTTTACAGAGTAAAAAGCTAGAAAAATCCCCTTAAGTCACATTGTCCTAAGACTTCAATTACTTCCCATGTAGGTGGAGACAGTGACTGCAGTATCTGAAGCATAGAATCACTAAGATTGGAAAAGAGCTCCAAGATCATAGAATAGAATAGAATAGAATAGAATAGAATAGAATAGAATAGAATAGAATAGAATAGAATAGAATAGAATAGAATAGAATAGACCAGGTTGGAACAGACCTTTGAGATCATTGAGTCCAACCTATCATCCAACACTATCTAATCAACTAAACCATGGCACCAAGCACCCCATCCAGTCTCTTTCTAAACACCTCCTGTGATGGCGACTCCACCACTTCCCTGGGCAGCACATTCCAATGGCCAATCACTATTTCTACGAAGAATTTCTTCCTAACATCCAACCTAAACCGCCCCTGGAGCAGCTTGAGAGTCCAGCCATTAACCCAGGAATACTAAACCATGTCCCTCAGAGCCACATTTACACCTGTTTTGAACAATTCCAGGGTTAGAGTTTCCACCACATCCCTGGGCAGCCTATTCCAGGGCTTAACCACTCTTTCATAATATCCAACCTAAAACTTAACAGATTTGATCCACCTTTCAAACAAAAGAAGCCTGAACAACCACCAGGGTTTAAAGGAAACCTGCATCATTTTGATGTGTAATGGAAGCCAACCTGGCAAGACAGTAACTTCAACAGAGAAAAGGTTTGAGAATTGAGTATTTTTAAGGAGAATATGCAATTGCAATACAGTATTTCCATTAAAAATATCGTTTACATGACTAGAGGTAGGTTTATTTACTCTGGTAGTTAAAATTATTTATGTCATGCTATTTGTAAAGCACATAAATTAGTCATGAAAACATTTCCCCTTGCATAACAGCAACAGAAATTCTGTCATTCATGTGAGTGACAGTATTCAGCATGGCTGCCTCAAAGCTGACACAGCTGAGGACCTTAACTCATGGCACTGCTGGCTTGTTACAAGTGTCTTGACTTGCAGGAGTTAGGGAGACTCACAAATTAGGAAAGAATTTGAAACATCACACCCTTTATTGGAAACACACTGAATCTCTAGACATCTCAGCTGGGAATCCTAGGTTTGTAAATTCCAACTTAGTCCTTAGTTGACTCTTCACCAAAACTACTCCTGCAGAATGTGTTCCTTGTTGTTAAAGTGACTTTTGGCCCCACATTTACATTACATATTAGAAGAAGCTTCTTGACTGAAAGTGTGGAAAAGAGTGTAGAAAAGCATCAAGAATGTTATCATTGCTTATAAACACAGTAGAGTTCTACACTTCCAACACACCTAGCAAGTGGCTTTTTCAGTCTTTGGATGCAAAACTATTAACTGATTTTTTTGACTCTGAGAAGGTTCATTTGCCAGGAGCAGGATGAAAGCCACAAAGGTCATGGAATAACACCACAGCTGGTAATGGTAGCAAACCTTAATTAAAGACAAATTATTCAAAGAGCAGAATGAGGGGAATGCAGGTCAAAATAGACCACCCTAAACATTTTGAAATGACAAGTCTGATTATGGGTAAGGACCATGTCATGTTGAAAAGCAAAGCATATTAGCTTAGGCTATAAGCTGGGTTAATCGAATCATAAAATTGGTTTGGTTGGAAAAAGCCTCCAAGGTCACTGAGTCCAACTGTCAATCCAAGACCACCATGGCCATTAAACCATGTCCCAAGGTGCCATGTTCACATGTTTCTTGAACACCTCCAGGTATGTTGACTTCACCACCTCCCTAGGCAGCCTGTTTCAATTCCTGACCACTCTTTCAGTGAAGAAATTTTTCCTGCTTCTAGATTGTTGCTGGTACCATAGCCTGGGTCTCTGCATGAACTGCACTTAGATTATTCAGATGTACCAAATGTCTAACATCTCGCCTTTATTGGAAATATCTGCTGTGTCTTCTCTGCTACTCCTGCATAGAGTCTGAGTGTCCATCCTCTCATCATGTGCTGCCTAAGACAGATCTCACATTTCTAACTCCTCAGGAGCTGCCTGGGGAAAGAGGAAAGATCTCCTTGTGTCTCTTGCAAGGGAAGATAAGGACTGAAGGCAAGGTAAGGAAAGATGTGGTCACAGAAACATAGACTCAATAAGGTTGGAAAAGACCTCAAAGATCATCAACTCCAACCTGTCACCCAACACCTCATGACTACTAAACCCTGGCTTCAAGTGCCACATCCAATCCCTTTTTGAACACCTCCAGGGATGGTGGTCATGTTCATCTGTGAGGTCTTCTAAAACTCTCACATCATAGAGCTCATGGGAAAGGAAATAAACCAATTACTGGTATTTTCTGAACCTTTCCCCAACTTTCCTCTTTCTGCCCTTCAGGGGAATACATTGAAAACTGTACTTTCTTCTGTGACTCATGAACTCCTGGTGCTTATTCTTTGAGCAGCTAACATAGAAAGATGTGTGGGCAGCAGCCTTTCCCAGGCAAAACAGACACTGAGAAGGGAGGAGTACTTGAGGCTAGAGAAAGAAGATTAAAATAGCACAGCTCACAGGTATTTAGATACCTGGTGGAAACATTGTCCAGACAGCAAAACAGCATCTAAACCTTTGTCTATTTGCCCCTATTCACAGAATCACACAGAATCACACAGAATGCATTGGGTTTGACCCTCAGAAGTCATCTTGGATTTATTAAGAGGAAATCCTGCTTGACTAATCTGCTGGCATTCTATGATGTCATAACTGAATGGGTAGGTGCAGAGAAACCAGTGGATGTAGTCTACCTTGACCTTAGTAAGGCTTTTGACACTGTCTCCCATAACACCCTTGTGAGCGAGGATAGAAGGGCAGACAGTGAGATGGATTAGGACCAGGTTACACAATAGAGTGCAAAGGGTGGTGATCAGTGGTGCCAAGTTCAGCTGGAGAGCTAAATAGTGGAGTCTCCCAGGGACAAGTGCTGGGTCCAGTCCTGTTCAACATCTTTATCAATGACATTGATGACAGGACAGACAGACAGTCTGCTCAGTGAGTTTGCTGATGATATGAAACTGGGAGGCTTGGCTGAGACATCTAAAGGCTGTGCAGTACTTGTACAGACTGGAGACCTGGGCAAAGAGGAATCTAATGAGGTTCAGCAAGGGTAGTGCAGAGTCCTGCACCTGGGAAGGAATCATAAACTGCACCAGTACAGGTTAGGAGGCAATCTGCAAGAGAGCAGTCTATTGGAGAAGGACCTGGGAATCCTGGTGGACAACAAGTTATCCATGGGACAGCAATGTGCCCTTGTGGCCATAAAGGACAATGGGATCCTGAGGTGCATTGAAAAGAGTGTGTCCAGCAGATTGAGGGAGGTTCTCCTCCCCCTCTACTCTGCCCTGCTGAGAACCCACCTCCCCAGTTCAAGAGGGACAGGGATCTACTTAAGAGAGCCTAACAGAGGGCTACAAGGATGATTAAGGGACTGGAGCACTTCCTTATGAGGAAAGGCTGAGAGCCCTGGGGCTTTTTAGTCTGGAGAGGAAAAGACTGAGAGGGGATCTAACAAATGTATGCAAATAAATGAGGGCTGGGTGTCAGGAAGAAAGGGACAGACACTTCTTGTGCCCTGTGATGGGACAAGGAACAATGGATATAAACTACAGCACAGGAAGTTCCACCTCAACATGAGGAAGAACTTCTTTACTGTAAGGATCACAGAGCACTGGAACAGGCTCCCCAGAATCTCCTTCTCTGGAGACTTTCAAGACCCATCTGGATGCATTCCTGTATGACCTATGCTAGATTCTATGGTCCTGTTCTGACAGGGGAGTTGGACTCAAAGGTCTCCAGAAGTCCCTTCCAACCCCTAACATTCTGTGATCTTGTCCCCTGCAATAAGCAGAGGCACCCCCAACTAGATCAGGTTGCTCAAGGCCCCAGCAAGTTTGACCTTGAATGTCTACATTCCCTGGGCAATCTGTTCCAGTATTTCACCATCCTTGTTCTAAAGAACTTCCTCCTTATGTCCAACTGAAATCTACCCTGCTCTAGTTTCAAACCACTGCCTGTTGCCCTACCACAACGAGTCCTTCTAAACAGTCCCTCCTCAGCTTTCCTGTAGAACCCCTTCAGATACTTAAGTGCAGCTCTGAGATCTCCCTGGAACTTTCTCTTCTCCAAATTGAACAGCCCCAGTGCTCACAGCCTGTCTTCATGGGAGAGGTGATCCAGCCTTCTGGATCATCCTTGTGGCTTCCTCTGGACCCACTCCAACATGCCCATGCCCTTCTTGTACTGGAGGCCCCATTGCAATTGCTACTTAGGAAAGCAGTCAATGTGATGTTTATCCAGCACCTGCTGGCTAAAAAACTAAGGCAGATTATTGTGAAAATAAACAAGAAAGGCAATATATAGGAATAAACCCCTTTCTTTTTTCACATTCTGCTTTTCCTTTTTACCTGTTTGGTAGTCATGGGCTGCTGGGACATTTTGCAGAAGTTGCCTGGCTTTGCAGAACTGCACCATGGCTTTGTTTTTAATTTTGTGGTAACTGGTTCCACACCCTCTGCTTCAGGAATCAGTCTAAGCTGTTGTGTCACCTCTAGCAATACCACTGACTGAAGAAGTTACACGATGAAAATGCCTGGTTTCAAGATACAGCTAAAAAGCAGGCAGGCACTGGTGCTGCACAAACATCATCTTTGTACCTGAAGGTGGCACTCAAGCCCCGGAGAAGAGACCGTCACATTCCTTCTACAGGGCCAGGTTTTTTGTTATCTGCCTGGCAAGTCTCTCCTTCAGACTGTAAAAATGCATACCTCTTGCAAGTGTCATGGATTAACAAACACAGTCTCAAGCTGTGCCAGGGGAAGTTTAGGCTCGAGGTGAGGAGAAAGTTTCTTCACAGAAAGAGTTAATTTGCCACTGAAATGTACTGCCCAGGGAGGTGGTGGAGTCACTGTCTCTGGAGGTGTTAAAAAAAAAGATTGGATGTGGCACTTGGAGCCATGGTTTAGTTGTCATGAGGTGTTAGGTATTAGGTAATAGGTTGGACTTGATAATCTCTGAGATCTTTTCCAACCTGGTTGATTCTATGATTCTATATCCTGGTATTCCCTAGAGAATGTACAGTCATTCCTAGTTTGGGTTGCAAGGGACCTTAAAGATCAACTTCATTCTGCTTTCAACCAGTTCTTGAGAGAATATGTGGCAGGATTTGCCACTATTAGCACCACCTCCTTTACAATATTTTTAGTGTGTGCAGCACGTTTAACACTGATAACACTTTATATCAAAGTCCTATTAATCATGGAATGGTTTACAATGGAAGTGACTTTAAAAAAAAACATTTATCTCCAACCCGCCTTCCACGGGCAGAGAAACACACACACAGAATCACCAAGGTTGGAAAAGACCTCAAAGATCATTGAGTCCAACCTGTCACCACAGACCTCATGACTAAACCATGGCTTTCTGTGCCACATCCAATCCCCTCTTGAACACCTCCAGGGATGGTGACTCCACCACCCACCTGGGCAGCACATTCCAATGGCTAATAACTCTCTCAGTGAAGAACTTTCTCCTCACCTCGAGCCTAAACCTCCCCTGGTGCAGTTTGAGACTGTGTCCTCTTGTTCTGGTTGCATGAGAGAAGAGACCAACCCCCTCCTGGCTCAACTATCTTTCAGGTAGTTGTAGAGAGCAATAAGGTCTCCCCTGAGCCTCCTCTTTAGGCTAAACATCCCACTAGATCAGGCTACACAAGGTCAAATCCAGCTTGTCTCTGAACAGGTCCAGGGCTGCATTCTCCACAACTTCTCCAATTCTGGAAGTGTATATATATATATATATATATATATATATATATATATATATAATTGCTATGCAATTATTCTTTTGGTATAATTAGTATTTATTATATAATTATATAATTATTATATTAAAATTTGTATTTGCACCCTCCCCCCACCCCCCAACAAATCCTGGGTGAATGTGTTGCTCTGTTTGTAGGGGGGGTTTACCTTTTATTAAATTTATTCACAGAACTATAGAATCATAAAATGGTTTGGGTTGGAAGGGACCTTAAAGACCATCTGGTTCCAATCTCCCTAATAAGGGCATGGGCATCTTCTACTACAACATGTTCCCCAAGGCTCCATCCATCTTGGCCTTGAACACCTCCAGGGAGGGGGCATTCACAACCTTCCCGGGCAACCTGTTCCCTCACTGGAAAGAATTCTTACTAATACCCAACCTAAATCTACCCTCTTCCAGCTCATAGGTATTCCCCCTTGCCCTATCATTACAAGCCCTTATAAATACTCCCTCCCCGGCCCTGCTGTAGCCTGCTTCAAGTACTGGAAGACTTCTCTCTATAAGATCTCCTTGGACCCTTCCCTTCTCCAGGCTGAGCAACCCCAACTATCTCAGCCTGTCCCCATAGAAGGGGGAAAATGGGGTGCTCCAGCCCTCTGATCATCTTCGTGGCCTCCTCTGGACCTGCTCTAGAAGTTCAAATTCCTTCTGTTTTTGAAGGCTCCAGAACTGGACACAACACTCCAGGTCAGACCTCACAAGCACAGAGCAGAGAGGCAAAATCACCTCCCTCATCCTGCTGGTCACTCTTGATGCAGCCCAGGACACAGTGGCTTTCTGGGCTGCCAGCAACCTTTGCCAGCTTATGTTGAGCTTTTCAGCAAGCAACACCCTCCAGTCCTTCTCCTCAAGGCTGCTCTTGAGCCACTCTTCGCCCATCTTGCTTGGGATTGTCCAGACCCAAGGACATTGCACTTGGCTTCGTGTCCAAATTCACGAATTTGGCATGGGCTCACTTTTCAAGCCTGTACAAGCCCTTCTGGACAGCAACCCTTCCCTTGTATTGCTAGGGGGTTTTGTTTGTTTGATTGTTTTTGGTGTGGTTTTTTTTTGTTGTTGTTGCTGTTTCAGGGATTTTGTAGGGTTTTTTGTTTGGTTGGTTTTGGGTTTGTTGTTGTTGGTTGGGGGTGTATTTACTTTTTCTTCTGGTTTTCTTGAATAAATTGCATAAGCAAAGGTGGTTATCAATCAGAAATCAGTAAAATGCTCCTGTTACTGTCATATGAGGCACATTCAATTACTCAACAGTGTTGTGTCAAAAATTAAACTCTCCTCCCACTGCTTGTTCCAGAAACCCCACATAACAACAACCAACAGATATTTTCTGGCAATCCTGTGATGTTCAAAAAGGTTACATTTGACACAGAAAAAAATCCCAACAAAATCAACAAGAACCTCTAACACCCCTGACATGAGAGCAGTAAGCACAAATATAAAGGTTTCAACAACTTGTAATCAGTCAGAATAATGTGTTTTGATGTAACCTGGATGCACAGAAATAAGATTCACTCGACTTGAAACTGAATCACTTTTCTAAATCTGTTTGTTTGTTTGTGTGTTTGAATGCTGCTTTTCTTCCTTGTGTTTAGGTAGAACTAAATTTTGTGCCCATTACCCCTTGTTGTGTCACTGTGCACCAATGAAAGAAGACTGGTTCCATCCTTCTGACATCCAACCTTGAAGTATTTCAAAGGTAATTTCCAACCTGATCTGATCTATTCTATTCTATTCTATTCTATTCTATTCTATTCTATTCTATTCTATTCTATTCTATTCTATTCTATTCTATTCTATTCTATTTGTAAGCATTTGTGAGAACCCCTCTCAGTCTGCTCTTTTCCAGACTAAAAAGGCCCAATTCCCTCACTCTTTCTTTTTATGAGAGATCTTCCATTTCCATTATCCTTGGGGCCCTTTTCTGTATCCTGTTCTTGTCCTTCTTGAACTGGGGAGCCCAGAACTGGACACAGTAGTCCAGAGGTGGTCTCACTAGGACAGAGTAAAGGGGAAGGAGAACTTCCCTCCACCTGCTAGCTGCACTCTTCTTGATGCACCCCAAGATGCCATTGGCCTTCTCAGCGGCAAGAGCACATTGCTGGCTCATGGTCATTCAGGTGTCATGGTCATCCACAGTCATTCCCCAGAGCTTCTCACCAACAGCCTGTGTGGATCCATGGGGTGGTTCTTCCCCAGTTTGACCTTGTGTGTCTCCAAGGGTGGAGCCTCAACCACATCCCTGGGCAACCTGTGCCAGTATTTTGCCATTCTCATTGTAAAAAACTTCCTCCTTTTGTGCTGCCTAAATCTAACCTGCTCCAGTTTCAAACCACTGCCCCTCATTGACATCCCTTCTAAACAGTGCCTTGCCTGCCTTCCTGTAGGTCACCTTCAGGTATTGAAATGCAGGTCTAAGGTCTCCCCGGAGCCTTTACCTCTCCAGACTGAACAGCCCCAACTCTCGCAGCCTGTCCTTGTAGGAGAGGTGATTCTGCCACTCTGCATCTGCTGGCCACACTGCTTTTGATGCAGCCTCGGATGCCACTGACTTTCTGAGCTGCAAGTGTGCATTGCTGGCTTGTCCACCAGCACCCCCAAGTTCTTTTCTGCAAGGCATTGTTTTGTGTGCATGGATATGAGGAAGAAAAGTGCTGTGACTTACCTGCACAGCCCAGAGGTAGTCCAGACGCAGCTTCAAATCCACCTGCCTGGAATGTAGTGCCAAAGCACATGAAAATAGCAAAATGGCTAGTATTGGTTCATAGCCACGCATATAAAAGGAGCCACCCCTTAAAAATAAAAGGAAAGGAAATGAGTTAAAGCAGGGCTCCTGTAACACTGCACAAGTTTAACATCAGAACTTCAGTCTGGAATATGTGGGTGCCCTTTAATTAAGGGTCATACAAGCAGGGAGATGAGCAACAGTAAATCTGATCACTGCATCACATCAACATTTCAGCTCCTTGAGGTCTTTATAATGTGTGTGCATGCTTTTAATTAGGAACTCTCAAACCACAGAATCAGGCAGCTTGAATGAAACTGGAATTGGTTGAGGGCTGCTGAAATCTTGAAGTTTTCACTTCTGCTTTTCTATGTCATGCTGTACTTAGGCTGCAGTGTATTCAGCTAAGGTACATCAGCATGAGTCCACAGAATACTGAGGTGACAGTGGCTAGTTCCTAAAAGCTGATCTCCTGTTGGAGGATATTACTAGGTCCTACAGCCATTGAGGAGAAGGTGGCTGAAGTCGTTCTTACGGTGTGTTGAGTATGTAGCCCTAAACAACACTGAAAGCTAGAGGATAGTTCTCATAATCACAGATTCACAGATCACATTGGGTTGAAAGGGACCCTCAAAGGTCATCTTGTCCAACCCCCCTGCAGTCAGCAGGGACACCTTCAACTAGATCAGGTTGATCAGGGCCCCATCAAATTTAACCTTGAGTGTCTCCAGGGATGGGACCTCTACCACATCTCTGGGTAACCAGTTCCAGTATTTCACCACTCTCATTGTAAAGAACTTCCTCCTTATGTCCAGCCTAAACCTACCTTGCTCCAGTTTAAAAGTTCACAGGTGATCAGTCAGTGCTGTGGCTTGCTACAGAGAAATACCCCTTGATTTAACTCTGCAAGATACCTACCCTACTGCTTTTCTGTAACCACTGAGTTCCAGAATAACTATGTACAAAATTGTAACAAAAAGCAGGAGAATCATTTTTGGCAAGGAAGATACACGTAGAAATATTGCCAGGGTGAGAGTCCCCACCACGCAGGAGAGGAAAGCGTAGTGGGCTGTGTCGCATGGAAGTTCATTCATGGTTTTATTTGTTCCACCAGGAGAAATTATAACTATTGAACTGCTGGAATTGGTATTCCACACCCAAGGCATGCAGCCAACCTGGAAAAGACAAAAGGGGTGAGAAAGGGAGAAAGTTACATATGAAATAAAGAGAAATGTAGCTGCTCTGGAGGCTGCCTTGAGTTAAGTTCCACTTGTGAAATTATGGCTTGAGGGTTCCCATCCAGCTCACTGCTCTAGTAAAATCTCTTTCCTTTCCCTGTAGCACTTTACTCAGTTTGAAGCAGGAGACACTTTGCTCATTAGATGCCATTAAAGCCAATAAATTTAAATCTGGGCTCAGCAGAATAATTTGAATAGTGCTCAAAACCAAAAGACTCTCAAGCTAACATATTCATGCATGGTGAAGGAATACCAGCAGATATTTTAGGTGGCCACATTGGTGTGAAAGGTTCTTGCACAGAGCACCAGAAGGAATTTTTGGTTTATTGACCTTGCAGATTGTATCTGTTTCAACTAATCAAAAAAACCCAAAAACTCAAAAATAAAAACCCCTTATTTTAAACTCTGAGAATAACATGAATAATATCTCTTCTCCACCTTTGATATACTTCTGCTATCACATCTGATTCCAATCCATTTAAATGCACTCAAATTTCACAAAGGTTCCTCATCAGTAGTTATCCCTGCCATTGCAGTGGTTCAAGGAGTTCAATTTCCTCCCTGGACTGGCAAATTTAAAAATAAAATAAAATAGTTTTAGTGCATTTTTATGGGAAATGTGTGGAAATGTAACCTGGTTCTTCCAAAGCCAATGTCACATACACATCTCAGAACTGTTACCCAAGGAAGAGAGGAACTGCTGGTGAATTTTGCAAGTCTTTAGAGCTCCAGTTTTAATTGCACTTCAGCTGTCACCCTTTATGAAGGAAGAGGACAAGAGCAGAAAAGGGGAGAATGGAGTGGTAGTGAGAAATTGATTTCAACAGCACTGCTCCATAAGCCATGCCCTGTACTTAAGCTTCCCTTTTGAAGTGTGCTATTAGACCTGATTTCACCCTAACCATCGATAATGGCATTTTATAGCATGCTGTAAAATAACTGACAACCCCAAAGGTGATGAGGCAATAGGCTGTACAGAGGGTTGTAGTCATTTAAAAAGATGAGACAAAACTGATGAAATGTGAGTTAAACTCCTAATGGCTGACATTATGAAAAGAGATGAGAAAGAGTGAAGGAGAAAAATCCGTTTAATGCGATTATGTTCAAGACCTTTAAAAACACTGCTCATACTCAACTCCTCTGAAAACACAGGCAGGCATGAGGGCTTTGTAAATAATGTGCAACCCACCCAGGAAAACACCATCTGCCCTACCACTGAGAGTGAAACCTCAACACCTAGCTCTTCTACTAGCTGAGAATGCTAGAGGCATTACGCAGCAGGATCTAATGATTTCCACCCATTAAACATCTTTCCTAAAATTTCCAATGGTTACAGGTAATTTTTTGCTTCAACAAAGAACAAAGTTTTATTTGTGACCCACTCTGAGCTGTAAGTGAATAATCACTGCCTTGTTGGGGGCCAGAATTTCAAAATTCTAATCTGCCTTCTTCAGCCAGTGTTTAACAATTCCTTAGACCTTATGATGCCTCTCATTTCCACTGTTTGGAAGTAGCAACAATGGTGCTTTTTTCCATTTGCCCAGTGTCAGATCTATGCGGGCTGATCCACAAAGGCTCCAGCTGTCATAATACTTGTCTCAGTTCCAAAGACAGATACACAGAACTTGCTGAGATGCTAGCTAGCCTGGAGGTACTGCACACCTCCAGGTGATCTGGGCTTCTGAAAAACTCAGTGTGAGTTGGCAATTGTTGCTTCCAGCCCAGAAGGCAACAGTATGCTGGCCTGCATCAAAAGAACAATGATCAGCAGGATGAGAGAGGTGATTCTGCCACTCTGCTCCACTCTGGTGAAACCCCACCTGCAGTTCTGGGGTCCCCAGCATAAGAGGGACATTGAACTGTTGAAGTGCATCCAGAGGAGGTCATGAAGATGATCAGAAGGCTGGAGCACCTTCCCTATGGGTACAGGCTGAGAGAGTTGGGGTTGTTCAGCCCAGAGAAGAGAAGGCTCCAGGGAGACCTTCTAGTGGCCTTCCAGTACCTGAAGGGGGCTACAAGAAAGCTGTAGATAGACTTTCTGCAAGGCCTTATAGTGATAGGATTGAGGGTCAAGCTGGAAGAGGGAGGATGTGGACTGGATATTAGGAAGAAATTCTTTCAGTGAGGGTGGTGAGACACTGGAACAGGTTGACTAGGGAAGTTGTGGATGCCCCCTTCCTAGAGTTCTTCAAGACCAGCCTTAAGCAACCTAGCCTAGTGTAAGCATGGCAGAGGGTTGAAGCTAGATGATCTTATAGGTCTCTTCCAACCCAAACCACTCTATGATTCTGCCATTCTATGATTCCATGCACACTAAGGACTTCATGCATGTCTGTGTGCTACAGGGCTTTGGGTTCCTCACACAGCTGATGTTCAGGAATTCCCAGAAATGTTTGAACATCAGTAATTCTTGGTACCTCTCATGACGTTGGAATGTCAAGGGATCCTCTGCCCATTCAGTACATGGGGATCAGCTTGGTAGGTATTCTCAAGGCAGGTCCAGGGAATGAGTGAATACAGAAACTCCAAAGTAAGGGTGTTGGCATCTCAGCCAGCACTGTGGATTGCTGATGAAATCAGTCTCCCTACTGGCAGGAATACATGGCCGTAATCCCACAGAGAGGCACAATTTGAGACATCTGCCTCCTCAGCATTTCCAATTGTGTTTAGTGTACTATTTTTGTGTGGATTCTTTCCTCTGGGAACCTTAACATGTTTAATTCATCAGCATTAGCAGCCAAAATGCTGAAATTGAGCACTAGGAATTTGACAAGGCAACGGAATGCCAAACACTTAGCTGGAACTTTAAATCCCATTTGACATTCAAGTCCACCCTGTAGAACTGGCTGTTATTTGAAAGTAAAAGAAGCTCAATTTCAGAAGGATTGAGCAAGTCCATATAAGAGGATCTTCCTAGACATCACCTGTTGATGGATTGTGGAAGTATCACAGTGAAAGAACCTCTTGTCATTACTTAATGCTCCCCATACCTTAACCTCCATAGTTTAAGATCTTGTTACCTTTTCTGATCTGCCTACACTAACAATACCCCCTTGTTATTACAGAGAAATCGATTCTAAAAGTTGCCACATGGAAATAATTCAAATTGTTTGACTGGTTGCCTCATCCATCATGAAAGATTAGCTATTGAACTAGTGAGTAAGTAGAACATTTAAAAGTAATTTTCCTGTAGAATGGTTTGGGTCAGAAAGGACCTTAAAGACTATCTCATTCCAACCCCCCTGGCATGGCCAGGGACACTCTTCACAAGACCAGGTTGCTCAAGTCCATCCAGCCTGGCTCTGAACACCTTCAGGGAGGGTGAATCCACGACTTCCCTGGGTAACCTGTTCCAGTGTCTCACCACCTTCATTGTAAAGAATTTCTTCCTAATATCCAGTCTAAATCTCTGCTCTTCTGGTTCAAAGCCATTGCTTCTTTTCTTACCACTACAAGCCCTTGTAAAAATCCCCTCCCCAGCTTTCTTTTAAGTCCCTTTGAGTTACTGGAACGCCTCTAAAACATCTCTCCAGAGCCTACTCTTTTCCAGGCTGAACAGCCATAACTTTCACAGCCTGTCCCCATGGAAGAGATGCTCCAGCTCTCTGATAATCTTTGTGGCCTTCCTCTCGACCCTCTCCAGCAGTCCTACATCTCTTTTATGCTGGGGGCCCCAGAACTGGACACAGTACTACAGGTGGGGTCTCACTAGAGCAGAGTAGCAGAATCTCACCCCTCATCCCTCTTGTCACACTTCTTTGGATTCAACCCAGGACATGGTTGCCTTCTGGCCTGCAAGCAACCATTACTGGCTTATGAGTACCTTTTCATCAGCCATGAAGCACATGACATCAGCAGCCTGTTTGACATAGAAAGGGCTATAGGTGTTGACTAGACATTACCTGTGTCATTTGCTAAAAGCCATGCCATACTTATTCAACACTCTGACTCAGGCAGTGAAAGCTCAAATTACAGCAAAGGGCTTTAGTTTTGAAGGAGCATGCTCTGCAAGTGTGAATAATAAAAGGAGTAGAAACTCAGCAGCCCAGAATATGTGCTGTGGTTAATGGATCTACACCAGGTTGCTCTTTAAACAGAAAGTTAACTCAAATGGTATTTGAATACTCACCACACATCCTTGAGCCACAGAGTATATTAAGATCACAATAAAAATACACAAAATGGTACGAATTTGTATTGTCAGGCACCCTGGAAAACACTAAGGAAGAGGGGAAAAAAAAAGGAAAAAACAAAAGAGAGAAGATTTAGAGATAAATATTTAAAAATAGTTTTAAAAGCAGAGTTGTTATTTTTTAGTGGCTTGTAAAAAGAAGTGAATAAGTGATGATAAGGAAGTTTTGCCTTCACTATAAATCATGAAACAAACATGCAGTTGTTATTGTGTTTGTGTGTTTTAAATGGTAATTGCATTTTTGAGGGTAATAAATGTGAAATTATTATTATCATTATGCATTACTTCTCACTATAATTAAAACTTCTTGAAAGGTTAGGAGGATGTCTGCTCATAATGCAGATTATACATTAGGGTGGACTTTGATTTTTTTCTCATGTGGGACACATCCAAAATGTCCTTTGCCCTGCAAAGTATCAGCTGCAAGTAGTGATCCAAGAAATCATGCTATGGTAGCAGAGGATGTTGGAGTGGTATTTATGTGTTCTACTATAAGAGTCATGTTAAATGCCAGGCTAGTTCTATTAGCAGCACTCATTACAATACTGGATTTTGTCAGAGCAGAAAGAGCAGCAGAGAATAAAAATGTCTGGTGGAACAGAGTCTTGTGAATCTCTTGCTCATCTCCATTTTTACTCTGATTCCATCAGTGCAACATGGAAAGTGCTTGCCACTGTAAGCATCTTTGAAGCCAGTGACAGAAACTGAGAGATGAATGTATAAGTCTGTCAGGCTCTTGTATTTACCCCAGTTACACTGATCTACTCTGGTGACAGGGAAGACCGCTTTCCTTCCTTTCTCCTTGCACTAAGAATGTTTGGGGCATCTATAATCTACTGGATCCATGACATGTCTTTCAGACCACAGGACTTCTTCCAGTGACTTCGACAGCCAAGAATTGACTTCAGGAAACAATTGATTTAAAGTGGGAACAATCTTGTGTCCCATAAAAGGAAGAGGCTGCGAATTATGAAGGCTGACTTAAAATCAAATGGAGTGAGCAACCACCTGATTTTTGGATGAAAGTCACCAGTCCTGAAGAAAAGCTATCATCAAAAGTATAGCTTCCAGCAGTATCCTTAGAGAGGGGGTTCTGTATCTTGGTAAAACAGATATAATATATTGAAACTTTTCCCTTTCATATGTGTAGAGACTTCTGCTCTGTATGTGTAACCAAGATTTAAAAGTTTGAGCTACTTCTAGGTGAATCAATGTCATCTGGGTGGTGAAATGCAAGAATACAGCAATGACAGAAAAAAACCCAAAAACCTACATGTGTGATCTGAAACACATTCTGGCTTCAGTATGGATTTATTCCATGTAAAAGCAGGTGGGGAACAATGAAGACAGTATCAATTGTAGGTTTAATTACATACAGAATCATAGAATTATCAGGGTTGGATGGGACCTCAAGGATCATCTAGTTCCAACCCCACTGCCGTGGGCAGGAACCCCTCACACTATATCAGGGTGCTCAGAGCCTGGCCTTAAAAACCTTCTGAGTTAATTTGCTGCACCAGAAACTAGTTTAACTATCAGTTGATGTCAGTAAGTATATTTAGGGCGTTCTTCCGCATGTTGAGCTGGAACTTTCTGTGGTCCAGTTTGTACCCATTGCTTCTTGTCCTATCACAGGACACCAATGAAAGGAGACTGTCTCCTTCTTGACACCTGCCCTTCAGATATTTAGAATAGAATAGAATAGGAATAGAATAGAATAAACCAGCTTGAAAGAGACCTTCAGGATCATCGCATCCAACCTATCATCCAACACCATCTAATCAACTGAACCATGGCACCAAGCACCCCATCCAGTCTCCTTCTAAACACCTCCAATGATGGTGATTCCACCATCTCCCCAGGCAGCCCATTCCAATGGCAAATCACTCTCTCTCTCTAAATCAATAAATATTAATGTATGTGTAAATATTAACAAGATGTGTAAATATTAATAAGATCTCCTCTCAGTATTATTTTCTACAAACTAAACAGCCCAAGGTCTCTTAACCTTTCCTCATCAAACACATGCTTCAGTCCTTTCATCATCCTCCAGTATATCCCTGTACCTCTTGAACTGGGGGAGCCCAGAACTGGACACTGTACTGCAGATGTGGTCTCACCAGGGCAGAGTAGAGGCAGGGAAGAAAACTTCCCTTGATCTGCTGGTCGCTCTTTTTTTAATGCACCCTTCTTAACATAAATGCTGACATGGGTTAAAAAAGCAAAGAAACTTTTCAAAGGTAGGGCATGAGACCTGTCTGAATTAAAACTCTGACACTGAAAATATTTATGCTTCTGGCTTTCAGGCATTTAAAGACTGTGTCTGCTTTTTTTTTCTTTACAATAGCACAGAATTTAGAGCTTCGCTTTCTTTTCTTTGTAGAATTTTTATTAGCAAAATAACTAATGTCAGATCCCCAACACACTAGGTAACTGCCACAGTAAAACAGTATTATGTGGTTTTATGAGTGAGGCATTTGAATACTAAAGCATGGAGAACTTGAGTCCCCTGTCCAGTGTAAAACAGCAAAAAGAGGGCCAAAAGAGATCAAAATAAGGGAATGACTGCTTTGAAATTCAGTGTTCATTGTGGAGTCATAGAATTACTTGGCTTGGAAAAAGCCCTTTTAGATCATTGATTCTATCCATTGTCTGTACCAAGCCTGGTGCTAAATCACATTCCTCAGCACCACATCTCTGCCTCTTTGAAACAGGGGTTTGGATTCAACCACCTCCCTGAGGAGCCTGTTCCAGTCTTTGAGAAGCCTTTCAGTCAAGAAATTTCTTCTAACATACAACCTAAATCTCCTTTGGTGCAACCTGAGGTAATTTCCTCTCCTATCACTTGTTACTCAGAAGAGACCAACCTCCACCTGGCTCCAACCTCCTTTCAGGGAATTGTAGAGAGACAGAAGGTCTCACCTCAGCCTTCTCTTCTCCAGACTAAATAACCCCTGTTCCTTCAGCTGCTCCTCACCAGACCTATTCTTCAGACTCTTAACCATCTTTGTGGCCCTCCTCTGGGCACAATCCAGAACCTCAATGTCCTCCTTGGAGTGAGTGCCCCCTAAATGAACCCACCACATATATATTTATTATATAAGACAGATTTTCACTGTAAAAATTCAAACTGAGATATTCTGAGTCTTTGCCTGCCTTTCTTTTTCTAGCCCTGGCTTTGATCCTGTAAGGTACTGAATGTTTAGAGGAACCTGGAATAAAGTAAAATCCTACTGACTGCCGAAACTGCTGGAGCAAAACTTAGATTTGCATTAGCCTCAAGTAAATGGCATCAAGAGGAGCAATTCCCTCCAAACTACCTCTGTGTTTGTACCATCCATAGACTGAAAAACAGATTATAAACTCCTGTGCCCTTATGCAAAAAAAGAGATCATCAAAACGACTCCCAAATAATTGTGTAGGTTTATAAATAAAGATCTGTTCTGCACCAAATACTCTGCTAATATGCTATTTATGTTTCCATGAAAACAATTACTTACCTCCTGCCAAAGGGCATTTTTTTTCTTAACTAAAATTTAGTCTACTCTAATCAGCAAAGCTGATTAACTGCGTGGGTATTTTCTCCTGATAGTTGCCTGAAAAGACTAAATTTAGATTAAGCCACTACAGATTTCTTTCATCAGAAAATTAGGCTGTAGATGCTTTATTCTGATCTGGCAGACCTAGTTCTCTCCTGCAACAACCAAATGTCCCTCTGCATCATTACTGTTGTGAAAATGTAATGCAGAATTAATCATTACTAAAGGTTTTGAAAAGGGCAAGGGTTGCATGTGCAAAACATTTTGCTTTTACCATCAAAACAGCTGCTGCTTTGGCAGCAGAAGTTTTGAAAATAAAGGGGAAGTTGGCAGGACTTTACACCCAGATACTAGCTGGAATGGGAGGGAGAAGCAGTGTACTCCACAGTCAGAAAGGAAGAAAAAGTCAGGTTAAATATCAAACCCTCATGGACATGTTCCTGGGTGATATGCTCTGGGTGCTCCTGCTCTACCAGGTGGTTTGAAGTAGGTGGTCTTCAGAGGTCCCTTCCAACCCCCACCATGCTTAGATTCTGGTAGCTACTGGCAGGTGTTCAGAGAAAATATAGCAAAACAGACAAAATGCATAGCATTACTGGCACTGAATGATACATTGCTGCCATGATTACTCATGTAAAAAGTCTAATTTCAGGTGAATCATCTTTGGGTTTAATGTGTGCCTACTGCCTTACTTAGCAATGAAGTTGAAAAGGACATAGATTTCAGACTAAGAATGTGAAGTATGTGCTGATGGCTTCATATTCCAAGGGTGGAACAAAACACAGCCACTAAAGGAAGAATAGACATAAAAATCTTAAATCACTTACTTGTACTCGTGTGACATGTAGGTACATAATACAAGCCACTAAGAAGCATATGCAGAACACCAGGAGAACAAGGACTATGGTACTCCTAGAATCAAAAGACAAAGGAAGTAAAGGAATGTAACTCAGAAAATGAGAGCAAAAGGCAGAGAGCTCTTTATGAATTGATATTTTGGAGGATCTCCCCCTCCCCCCTTGCTCTCATTTTTCACAGTAAAATGCACTGCTCTCAAGGATGAAGAATCAGTAAATGCTCTTCATTGTCATATCATAGAGTGGTTTGGGTTAGAAGGGACCTTAAAGATAATCTAATTCCAAACCCCACTGCCATGGTCAGGGACACTTTCCACTAGACCAGGTTGCTCAAGGCCTCAAACACCTCCAGGGACCAGGCATCCACAACCTTCCTGGGCAAGCTGTTCCAGTATGTCACCATCCTCACTGCAAAGAATTCTTCCTAATATCCAATCTAAATCTACCATCTTCCTTCTTAAAGTCATTGTTCCTTATTGTAGAACTCTTGTATATGATCCCCACTGTGACCTCAGCAAGGAAATCAAGGTGGCTCCAATATTCACCTGGATGGTGTGTCAGGAGAGAGACTTCCTAATTGTGGGCTGCTGCTGACTCTCATAAGCAGAGTGTATAACCCAATTATCTGGCAGCTGTGTAAACTACCACTTTTCCTCTTCTAATCTCTCCTTCTCAAAGACATAGAAATCAGAGGTCAGCCAATTCACTCACTTATCAAGTCAAATAAAATCAGACCAGGCAGTGATCCCTGCTTCTAATGAAACAGAGCAACACTCTCCTTCTGAGTGTTCCTCAATGATTAGACAAACCAAGTTGTCTTCAATGATTAGAAGAACCTAAGAATTCACAAAGATAATGTAATAAATCTTTTAATTCTTAATCTTTCCTCTCCTGATCTTGCAATATAGGCTTGCTCTTTATGAGAAAAGGGGTGCAGACCAAACACTTCCCTCCTTCAGAAAACCTGTGTTGTTGGAACAGTATCTTGTGGATGTGAGAAAACTGACAAAAAGTTGTTCACCAGTGTTGGTGCATCTTCTTTTCTAGTGTTATGTGAGAGCAATCTAGCTTGTCCAGAAGATGTGAGCCATGGCTGCAGTCATATACCTAAGGGTGCGCTTACCATCACTGGAGAAAGATTGCTTATACAGGGTGTCTAATGAAGAATTCCTCACTGTGGTAATTTTAGGCTGATGCCTAGGAAATTTTTCCATAGACCTTGCATAAAAGTGATAGAATGTAAATAAATTACCATTGGATGCAAAAGAAAAATAACCATAGAATCATAGAATCAATAAGGTTGGAAAAGACCTCCAAGATCATCAGGTCTGACCTGTCACCCAATGCCTCATGATTACTAAACTATGACTTCAAGTGGCATGTCCAATCCCTTTTTGAACACCTAAATGATAATGATAAGGCCTAGCTAATCCCATGGGTCTGATACCTAACATAAAGCTAGTAGTGTAAACCAATTCTCTGTCTTTTCAACTTCTTCACTCTAGGAGACACTGGCTGGTGCTTTTGCTTGGGTGTTGTTGACCTTGGCTGAGTTCTGGTTATGGCTAAGTACTAACAAGCTACCATCTGCTCCTCTCTCTTTTCTCTTGTATGGGTTGTGGGGTGGGGGGGGAGAGGGAAGAGGAAAAGGGGAGGAGGAGAGGAAGGGAGTCAAGAGGGCCAAGCTGTTGGCAACCCCCTGTGGCTTTATCTGTGGGGGGGTGGTGGTGGTGGTGTCTTGTGTTGTTTATAAGTTGTAAATAAATGTAAATATTGTATATTTTGTACATATTCATTGCATCCCATATTTCTAGATGGTAAATATAGCTTCATTTGCTTTCAACTGAGCTGGTCTGGCAATTTTATTCTGGGGGTAATTTCAACCCTCCCCTCCCACTATTTATCTTTGGTTTCAAATTCATGTAACAGTTCCCGCCAGCACACACAGAGGGAAAGTTCTGTGGTGTGGCACGTGCATCCAGATTGAGGAGGTGACTTTGGATGCTGTCACTGTGATTTCTGAATGTAAGTATTAACTAACAGCACATTCTCCTGTGCTTCTAGACATCCAGCTTGTATTCAGTATGGTAGTGTGCCAGAAATAAATGCAGGGGACATGATCAACAGTATCTCTTAAGGCAGCAGCAGCCAACCACTGCCACTGGTGCTGAGTTGGACCCTGATAGAGATTTAGGCTGGCACCACTGACGATGGGGTATGTCACATTTAAAAACCGATAAATCTAGCAAAAGACATCAGAAAGGTTCATCATCAGGGCCTTTAGTGGCTACAGTGCATGAATGCCTCCATAGTTGTACAGCTTAGGTTGACAGGAACATATCCTTACTTTCACCTACTGCATCTGGGGCTATAAAAGATGTCCTTAGATGAGAGGCTGCTGTGCTGAGATGATCATAGGAATTGTGAGGAATTGACATAGGATGTCAAACCCGTTGCTTTCTCTGTTTATGCAGCAATTGGCTTTCTTACATTTTCTTGCCTCCAGATTTTGACTAGTGATACATGTCAAACACCATTATTATCACCTCTCCCTTTATAGTAACACATTGCTCTTCTTGTCTTGGCTTTTGCATTTTCTTGTCATACTTAAAACTATTTTGGCAATCTAAAGTGCATCTTAAAGCTCCAAGTTCTGTGGAGAATGGAAAATTTTACAGCACTTCCAAAGTTTTAGCCTATCTCGTGGGTGCATCTGTGTCCCAGCGAAGGGAGAGCCTGAGAGGACTAGTTGTTTAAGTGTGTGAAACCATTGTCAACAGGCACTAGAAGAGAGAACTTAAGACCATACAGAGGATGGCTTTTCTAACCCACCCAGTGATGCACCAGTCCATCTGAATGGTCTTTGGTGGCCATGTTCTCTGTGAGCTTATATGTCTCTCAGATCAGAGGTTAAAGTCAATCTGTCCAGTTGTTTTTTTGATGACAGTACTTTCTGGGAAGGTTACCAGTGACTGTACCATATGATTCTTGGAAACTCATTCTAGTTTTGACTACTCTGCCTCTCCTTGTTCTAAATTGCTATGTACTGCAGCAGGGCTTTACTTCAGAAGTAAGTGAAAGGGATCTCAACTATGCTGCAATTACTCAGCAGAGGTCATTAGGATGGAAATTAGATGATTCTTTTAAGTGACTTTGAATTCTTCAGATGAAAGCTATTATATAACAAATTTAAACTATAATGATTATTGAAGTAAAAAAGGTGCTTCTCAAACTTCCAATTAGAAATAATGGAATATAGGAATATATATTATTCTGTCTACAGATGTGTGAATAGAAGAGACCAGAATTTAAAATGGGATTTTCAAAAGCATTATTCTGCAGCCAGTTCTATTCCAACTGAAGTCCTGATAAATGTTTGTACTGCCAGAAATGCTTTAAAAAGTTGAGCAGTTTTCAGTGTGTTTGTCTTCTAAGTGCAGTTTTCTAGGGGAGAAAATAGAGGAAGATGAAATGGGGAAGAAATTGTTTCAAATAAGATTGCAAAATGTGCAAAATTTATGTGTCACCTCTTCCATTTGCTCCTCTGGGCATGGCCTCAGTCTAACTGTTGCCTCTTCCATTTGCTCCTCTGGATTGTTAGACTGAGGCCATACCAACAGAGAATCTCTTGCTTACAACCATATCAACCTGGGTGCTAAATCCCATTCCAAAGACACTCATCTTTGGACCTGTGCAGTATACTTGAAGATGTTCTGCTTTGAATTACAGTGCCAAAAGCTGGAAACTTACTGTGGTATTATTAGAAGGTAGACAAGGCCAAATAAGGCAGCTAGAATTAGTGAGAGAACTACAGCACTGGTGAAGTACTCATCCTGAAGCTGGTGGTACTGTTAAAGAAAGGAAGAAAGTAAGACAATGAGCACTTGACATACATCCAGCTCCGCCCTCCCTCCATGCCTGTCTATTTTCAGGAAGAAAGAAGCACCTATGTTTTGCAAGCATGCTAACAGTCATGGCTACATTCATAGGAAATATACCAGGTGAGGCAAGTCTACATAATGTTTTCCTTGACAGCCTTCTGTGGCAACTGCTCCTGTCAGCCTGACTGTTTGGGTTTCATCCTCTAACTAGTCAAGTCTGGGTTAGTTTCAGACATTAATGTAAAATTATAAATATTGTCTAAAACCAACCACCCAAATAATGCAAATTGGCTCATGGTCAGTGAAATCAGTGAAAATCACAGTATCACAGTACATTAGAGGTTGGAAGAGACCTCCAGAGATCATCGAGTCCAACCTCCCTGCCAAAGCTGGATCTCTTAGGGTAGTCCACACAGGAATGCATCCAGGTGGGTTTTGAAAGTCTCCAGAGAAGAAGACTCCACAACTCCCCTGGGCAGCCTGTTCCAGTGCTCCATTACCCTCACAGTAAAGAAGTTTCTCCTCATGTTGAGGTGGAATCTTCTACATTCAGGTTTGAACCTGTTGTTCCTTGTCTTATTACTGTGCACCATTGAAAAGAGTTTGGCCCCCTCCACCTGACACCCACCACTCAAATATTTATACACATTGATGAGATGCCCTCTCAGTCTTCTCAAGACTAAACAGCCCCAGGGATCTCAGTCTCTCTTCACAGGGGAGATGATCAAGTCCCCTGATTATCCTCATGGCTCTCCACTGGATTCTCTCCAGCAGCTCTCTGTCTTTCTTGAACTAGGGAGCCCAAAACTGGACACAATATTCCAGGTGTGGTCTCACCAGGGCAGAGTAGAGGGGGAGAAGAACCTCCCTAGACCTGCTGGACACACTTTTCTTGATGCACCCCAGGATAAAACAATTTTCAAAAGCTCCAAACTTACTTTATTTTCACGCTCAATTTGCTTGTACTTCAGGGTAAAGAAGTTCAAGTCAGCCATCTCAGACTCTGTTTGCCGGGCCTCTATCAGTCTGCTGATGTATCTGTTGACTCGAGTTCCTGGAGTGTTGTATACAACATTGGTAGAAAACGAGGAACGATTCCTGAGTTTTTCAGAGGCTGTCCTTAATGCTCTCCTCTGTGGCACAGATGAAGAAAGAAGCACTGTATTTATTACCATTGGCATTTTACATTGCTGTTCAGATTATCTCAAGCTCATAGCCAGGATGAGCTGGGAATTCAGTCAGCTGAACAACTATACAAAGATTTTGTCTCTAAACTCCTTATCTGAAATCCTGATCATATTCAAATCCATGAGAAAACCCTCACTGCATTCCAGGAGTTCGATCTTCATCCACAGAAATTCGTTTTACATTCTGCTCTGCCACTGACCCAATAATCAGTTTGATCCCAACCAGTGTCACTTTACCTAGAAAAATAGTGGGTTTGGGTTTTGATTTTGTTTGAAGGCAAGATAACCAAGTTCTTTGTGTTGAGCCCCTCACTCCAAGAAAGACATTGAGTTGCTTGAGTGTGTCCAGATAATGGAAACTGAAGGGTCTGGAGAACAGGTGTGGTGAGGATCACCTGGGCAAAGTGGGGTTGTTTAGTCTAAAGAGGACATTGAGTGGAGACCTCATTGCTCATTATGACTGCCTGAAAAGTGGTTAGAGTGAGGTGAGGTCAGTCTCTTCTCCCTAGTCTCAGGAGATAGAATGAGAGGAAATGGCCTGAAATTGTGCCAGGGGACATTTATGTTGGATATTGGGAAAAAAATTCTTTCCTGCAAAGGTCTTTTCCAACCTGGTTAATTCTATTCTACTCTACTCCTATTCTATTCTATTCTATTCTATTCTATTCTATTCTATTCTATTCTATTCTATTCTATTCTATTCTATTCTATTCTTAAATTGCCTCTACTTTATTATCAGTCTTTTGATATATTTTCCCCTCTCCCCTGTCAGTATAAGGAAGGGAGTGATAGGCTTTGGTGGGCATTTGGCCCCCAGCCAGAACCAAACCACCACAGT
This sequence comes from Melanerpes formicivorus, assembly GCF_026170545.1. Classification (NCBI taxonomy): domain Eukaryota; kingdom Metazoa; phylum Chordata; class Aves; order Piciformes; family Picidae; genus Melanerpes; species Melanerpes formicivorus. Next base: position 2,507,308 of record NW_027142376.1, on the reverse strand, counting down.
GAGACTAAGGTGGACTTTTAGACTCAAATACAACAGGCCAATAAATTATCAGAGCCTACAAGAAATCTGGGGAGAGACTTTTTTACAAGGGCTCATATCAATAGGGTGGGAGGCAAAGGCTTTAAGGTTGAGGAGAGTAGATTTAGACTAGACGTTAGGAAGAAATTATTTCCAGTGAGGGTGATGAGACACTGCAACAGGTTGCTCAGGGAGGTTGTGGATTCTGCTGTCTCTGGAGGTATTTAAGGCCAGGTTGGATGGGGGCTCAAGCAACTAGTTCTAGAGGAAAGTGTCCCTGCCTCATGGCAGAGGGGTTGGAACTAGATGATTTTAAGGTCCCTTCCAACCTAAGCCATTCTATAAATCTAAGAAATGTTTTGACATGAGAAAATTTGTTGTTCAGATCCCCAGCAGACCCATATTGGGATACCTGCCTATATTACCATATTTATACATCCAGACACACAAGACAGTGTAAAATATTTCATATGCTTCAGAGAACATGTGGGCTACTTTTTAAAACTCCTCAAAGAGCAGTAAGAATTCACAATTAGAAGATCTTATACAATTAAAAAACCAAAACTGGAGTCTGAAATCTCACTGCAACTGTGTTTCAAGGGAACTAATGAATTTTGCTCCAATTTCCTGCAGAAGCATCACGTGGACTATCCAAACTATAAAAGCTACAATGCCTTCTGAAACTTTAGAGGGAATTGTCAATAAATATATATTTTGTAAAGAAAACAAACAAACAAGCAAACAAAACCCCCAGAAACAAGCAAACAAAGCCAAGAGGTAAAGCAATCAGTCAAGATGTATTACTAATGCCAATGTACATAGACTACTTTGGAGCACTGGTGGCGTCCTCTATGTCACATTGCCACCTGCTGGCACAGAAAATGGAAGATGCAACTCTTAACGAAGGTTTTTCTTTCTCCATGAATTTCTGGGTAGATCCCAGAAGGAAGTAAACACAACTACTAGTGAATAAAGCAATTCTGTGACATGGCATTACCAAACTATTCAAAAAAGCATTTGTATTATGGACTAAGAGGTTTTTGATTAATCGGTTATCTTTGGTCTTTTAAAGAATCACTTAGAGCTACAAAATTATTCTATTATTTTGCATGGGCTGCCATTAGCTTCAGATTGTGCTGGACTTATTATGCAAAAGAAAAGCTCTTGACAATCTCAGAAAAAGCTTCAGAAACTCTAATTTCCCTAAAGGGAACACTCAGTAGAAGTCACAGATGCCACCTGT